>NC_061825.1:12694729-12707229 GCF_019202785.1 Penaeus chinensis
AAGGAGAAGAAGGAGAAGGAGAAGGAGAAGGAGAGGGAGAGGGAGAGGGAGAGGGAGAGGGAGAGGGAGAGGGAGAGGGAGAAGGAGTGGGAGAGGGAGGGAGGGTGGGAGGGAGAGAGATAGAGAAAGAGAGAGAGAGAGAGAGAGAGAGAGAGAGAGAGAGAGAGAGAGAGAGAAAGAGAGAGAGAGAGAGAGAGAGAGAGAGAGAGAGAGAGAGAGAGAGAGAGAGAGAGAGAGAGAGAGAGAGAGAGAGAGAGAGAGAGAGAGAGAGAGAGAAGAGAGAGAGAGAGAGAGAGAGAGAGAGAGAATTAGGACAGCGAAGGGGAGAGGGGAAGATAGGGAGAAAGAAACAGAGAGGGTAGAGGACGGAACAGAGGGGAAAAGAGCCAAAGTAAGGAGTGGGTTATAAATGGAAGACAGGACAGTAGAGGAAAGAAGTGGAGAATGAAAAAGTAAGAGAGAAGAGCAAAGGAGGAGGGGAGGAAGTGGCCATGGAAAGGACGGGGAAGAGGAAAGGTAAAGAGGAATGGAAATTGAGGAAAGGGAAAAGGCGAGGTGAAGGAAAAAAGGAGACAACTATGAGACGGGGAAATGGGAGGTGAGGAAAGGATAAAAAAGGAAAGAAAGGAACCGGAGAGGACAGAGGACGAGAGGAAAGAGAAAGAAGTTAGATGAGAAAGAGAGAGAGAAAGAGACAGCCAAAAGACAAATAAAAATAGACAGTCAAAAGAGTTAGAGAAATAGACAGTCAAAAAAAAGAAAGAAAAATCGAAGGAAGGGAGAGAAAGAACAACAAGAAGCTAACACAATCGGGGAAAAGTAGGCGAAAGGGGAAATAGGAGAGGAGGGGAAAGAGAGGAAAGAGTAGAGGGGGAAAGGGGAGGCGAGGGAAGGTATACGGGATCGTTTGTAAGAATAAGGAGAGTGTCTGTGACGTCACTGAGGTCGAGGCGAAATGGTAGGGGGTTTGCAGCAGCTCTGAAAGGGGTTGCGCAGAGGAGAGAAAACATGTTATTGAGAGACTTGGCGCTGCTGAAAACATGCCGGTGGTGCAGTCTGTAGTAAACATGCTCGTACTGATGATGCTTGGATTGATATCGAAACTAATGAGGCTAATTACGGTTTGATACGATTCCGGTGCGTCTCAGCTGTTTTTTTGTTTTGTGTTTGTTGTAACGGGGTTCTTGATTTGATACTAGCTTCGGGACCGCTAGCATAGGAATTGCATCTCTATTGGAAGCATGATAGCACGGACTGTTCTGCTATGAGATTGCTATCGGTACTAAGATCATTACGTCAACGGATGAAAGAAACTATAGGAGACTAAAATAAAGAATCAAATAACGAGAGAACAATAAGAAATAAAGAACACAAGAACAGAAAACGGAGGAGTATAAAGTGGAAAAATACGAATGATAAATGATTGCAAAAAAAGGAGAGAAGTCAGAGTTCGTAGAGAATGAGGTACAAAAAATCAAAGGAAATGGGAAAGTTAAATATACCAGCAGAGAGGAAGAGAGAGGAAGAGAGAAGAGAGAGAAGCGGGAGAAGAGAGAGACAAACGGAGAGAAAGAAGAGAGATGCGGAGAGAAAAAAAAGAGACAAGCTGAGAGAAAGCAGAGAAAATCGCAGAAAAAAGACAGCGAAGCGGAGAGAAGGGAGAAAAAACAAAACAGAGAGAAAGAAAAGATAGACGGATAGAAACAGATCTGAAGAAGAGAGATACAAGCAGAGACAAACGGAGTGAAGACCAAGAGGAGCTAGAAGAGATGGGGATAAAGGAGAGAGAGGGAGAGGAGAGAGAGAGAGAGGGGAGAGGAAGGTAGGTGGCTGGAGAGAGAATAAACACCTCTAATTTTGGCCTCATTATACATGCAGCCGCGTTCGCTCGCACTGAGGCCGGGCAACACACAGACCCGGTGACGCTCAGGCTCTGTCTCGTAGGGAAGCAGATGATCACTAAACCGATGATAAACGGGAAACAGAAAGGAGAGTAAAGAAGAGAGGAAAGAAGGGAGAGGGGGAAAGAAAGGAGAGAGCTAAGAGGAGAGAAGAGAAGAGGAGAGTAGAGAGTAGAATTAAAGAAGAAATCAAAACGGAGAGAAGACAGAGGAAAAGAGGGGAGAAAGAGGAGAGAGAAGAGAAGAGGAGAGAAAAGAGAGGTAAAAAAGGAGACAACTAAATGTAGAGAAGAGAAGAGGAGAATAGAGAGAGAATGAAAAGAGAAAACAAAACAGAGAGGACAGAAGAGGAAAGGAGAGCGGTGAAAGAAAGAAGAAAGCTGAAATATTGAGAAGAGAAAAGAAGAGGATAGACGAGAAGGAAAAGAAAGAAGAAAGTTAAATATAGAGAAAGGAGAAGGAGAAAAGAAAGAAGGAAACAGGAGAAAGCTAAATGAAGAGAAAGGAGAAGGAGAGAAGGAAGGAAAGAAAGGAGAAAGCTAAAAAGAGAGAAAAGAAGGGGAAGAGGAGAAAGCTAAATAGAGAGAAAGACGAAAAGAAAGAAGAAAGAAAGAAGAGACGAAAATAAAGAAGAAAACTAAACGTAGAGAAAAGAAGAGGAAGGAAGAGGAGTAAAGGCCAGAAAGGAGAAGACAAAGAAGAGCGAGGAAGGAAAACCTATTTACGTGCGAAGGGAAAATAAAGGAGAGAAAAAGGGACGATGGAGATGATGATAAAAGGCAGAAAGAAAACAAAATCCTTATATACGCAAAGAGAGAAGAAAAGAAGGAGAGAAGAGACGATTAAGGAGAGACAAGAGAAGAGATGATAAAGGACAGACACAAGAGAGGAAACGATAAAGGAGAGACACAAGAAAGGAGACGATAAAGGAGAGACACAAGAGAGGAGGCGATAAAGGAGAGACACAAGAGAGGAGACGATAAAGGAGAGACACAAGAGAGGAGGCGATAAAGGAGAGACACAAGAGAGGAGGCGATAAAGGAGAGACACAAGAGAGGAGACGATAAAGGAGAGACACAAGAGAGGAGGCGATAAAGGAGAGACACAAGAGAGGAGACGATAAAGGAGAGACACAAGAGAGGAGGCGATAAAGGAGAGACACAAGAGAGCAGACGATAAAGGAGAGACACAAGAGAGGAGACGACGAATGAAAGACCACAAGAGGAGAGACAATAAAAGAGAGAGGCGACGATAAATGAGAGACACAAGAGATGAGGCGATAAAGGAGAGACTCAACAGAAGAGACGATAAAGGTGAGAACACAAGAGAGGAGGCAATAAAAGAGAGATAAAAAAAAGTATCATATTCTCGCAAAATTACTCCTATCGACGAAAACCGAAAGAAAAGAAAAGAAAAAAAATCAAAGAAAAAGAAAAGAAGAGAAGAAAAACAGAAAAAGACAAGAAAAGTTTAAGATAAAGATGAGGATATAAAGAAAAAAAAAAAAAGAATTCTATACTTACTCTCACCTATTATGACGAAATTCAGACTAAGAGAAGAGACAAGAAAGAGGAGAAAAAGGACGATATAGAAGAGCAAGCAAGCGAAGAAACAAAAAACAAATATGTAAATACAGAAGGGAACCTAAAAATAAATAAATAAATAAAATAAAGAAGAAGAAGAAAAAAGAAGAAGAAGAAGAAGAAGAAGAAGAAGAAGGAGAAGAAGAAGAAGAAGAAGAAGAGGAAGAAGAAGAAAACAGTTGTTCTTTGAAGTAGAAATCAAACGTAAAATTAGAAGAACATGAAAGGCAATAAAGGAGAATAAAGGAGAATATAGACGTAGAGAGAATAAGGAAGGAAATTAGATAAACACGTAGCAGCTTCTATCAATAAGTTCGAAATCAAAACCAGACCATACTTACTGAACAGATTTGATGATAAGGGCGATACTGATAAGATTATTAAAAAATAAAAACGATCATGTGACAAGGATAAGAAGGAATATAACCAAAAAGATGTGAAAGGTAAAGATAGAAGTGAGCGTAATGGTGGAGACAATACAGATGACTAATATAAATAATAACAGAGAGAAAGAGAAAGATAAAGGGCAAGAGAGAGAGAAAGAGAGTAAGAGAGACAAAGAGCGAGAGAATGAGAATTAAACATAAAGACTATGAGAGAGAAAGATAATGAAAGAGAGAAAGACAGAGAGAGAAAGATGACTTAACAAACGCGACACACACACACACACAAATACATAAATAAATAAATAAATAAATACAGGTAGACCTCCCAAGGTGTGCGTGTGAATATACATATCAGTGGCAGTGACTTTTAAATCCTCGGGTGTTATCGGGTGCGAGGAGATACCGTGGTGATAAAGTGCTTGAGGCTGAACTGACTTGTAGGAAGGGCATTCAGACATTTGCAGGAAGTTGTTTGCCGGATTTCCTTGGGATCGTTTGCTCGTGTCCTGATTCGCTGTGATATATTTATTTCTTTATATATGTATTCATTTATTTATTTATTTACGTATTTGTTTATCTATTTATTCAATTACTTACCTATTTACTTATTTCTCTATTTATATATATATTTTTTTGTTCATCTGTCAATATATTTATATGTTTCTTTATTTATCTATCTATCTGTTCATCTATCTTTTTGTTCATTGTTACACTTCAGATTTTCTTTATTCCTTATTTGTTTGCCTGCGTGTCCTTTAGATGATTTTGTTTCTCTCTCCCTCTGTCTATCTGTCTGACTGTCTGGCTATCTGCCTCCTACCGCTCCCTTTCCCTTTCCCTTCCCCTCTTCCTCTCCCTTTTCTCCTCGCTTTCCCTCTCCGTAACCCTCTCTCTCGCTTCCTCCCTCCCCCTCCCTCTCTCCCACTCCCTCACCTTCTCCCTCCCTCTCCCTCTCCCATTCCCTCACACTATGCCTGTGCCTCTCTCTCTCTCTCTCTCTCTCTCTCTCTCTCTCTCTCTCTCTCTCTCTCTCTCTCTCTTTCTCTCTCTCTCTCTCTCTCTCTCTCTCTCTCTCTCTCTCTCTCTCTCTCTCTCTCTCTCTCTCTCTCTCTCTCTCTCCTTCCCCTCTCCCACTCCTTTCCTCTCCCCCTTCCTCTCCTTTTCCATCCCCCACTCCCTCTCCCACTACCTCACTCCATGCCTATCCTTCCCTCTCCCCCTCCATCTCCCTCTCCCTCCTTCCTCCTTTCCCCCAACCTCTCCCTCTCCCTCTCCCTCAGCCTCCCAATCGCTCTCCCTCAGCCTCCCAATCCCTCTCCCTCTCCCTTAGCCTCCCAATCGCTCTCCATCTCCCTCTCTCCTTTTCCCTCTTGATTATTGTCATCGCCATGTGTTAGCCCCTTCTCCTTGACGTCGCACCTGCTGTCACCTCCAGTACACGCAAGCATCGATTTCTCATCTAAGTATTGGTGAAAGGGTCACTTTGGCGCTCGCATCATGACTGAACTCCTCTCCTAAACCCTCTACCCCCTCCTCCTTCCTCTACCGCCTCTTCCCTCTCTTCCCCCACGTTCCCTTCTCCTTCCCTACACTCCCGTCCCCTTCCTCACATTCCTGTCCCCTTCCCCACACTTTCGTCCCCTTCCCCACACTTTCGTCCCATTCCCCACACTCCTATCCCGTTCCCCACATTCCCCTTCCCCGTCTAAAGCTAAAGTGGATAACTTTGCCCTCGTTCTCCCCCCCTTTTTTGACGGTATTCACTGTAGACGCCATCAAGAATGCTAATGAATATCACTAATCTGGTAATATTGACCGTCGCCTCCAGCCATCTCCATGCGGGAGACGTTGAGGCATTGACGGCGACGTTGATGATGAATGGGAGGTCGGGAGCGGTTGGGATTCCGTGTCAGAATGGTGTTTGTGAGTGCTTCTTGGAAATATTACGGGCGCAATGCTGAATTAGTTGAGGCTTAATGAAGTATTAGACCTAACGCACGCATACTACACATACCCCTAAACATCGGTATGGGTGTGTGAGTGTAAATCATTCATAGTTCTGTCAACTATAATCCATTTACATATATTATTGTATAGGCAAATATCAATCGGATTCCTGATAACAATTCTGAGCATGGTTTAATCAAGACGGTGTCGAGCTGTGTAAAGCATCCCATAGAATATGCATCGCGTCGAAGGCAATAAGCGACCACGGTGCCGCGCGTGACACTCTGAGCGGAGAAACACCGTCGTGATGCAAGGAACAGAGAGAAACTGCGTCGTCGCAGTGCCATGGGCGAACGAGGCTCCAAGTCGAAGCGCCATGAGATAGGAGCCACCACGTCGTCGCAATGCCATGGTAGAGAAGCCACACGTCATCCCAGGGCCACGAGAGAGAGGCTACACGTCGTCCCAGTGCCACGAGAGAGAGGCCACACGTCGTCCCAGTGCCACAAGAGAGAGGCCACACGTCGTCCCAGTGCCACGAGAGAGAGGCCAGCCGTCGTCCCAGTGCCGCGAGAGAGAGGCCACACGTCGTCCCAGTGCCACGAGAGAGAGGCCACAAGTCGTCCCAGTGCCACGAGAGAGAGGCCACACGTCGTCCCAGTGCCACGAGAGAGAGGCCACACGTCGTCCGAGGGCCACGAGAGAGAGGCCAGCCGTCGTCCCAGTGCCGCGAGAGAGAGGCCACACGTCGTCCCAGTGCCACGAGAGAGAGGCCACAAGTCGTCCCAGTGCCACGAGAGAGAGGCCACACGTCGTCCCAGTGCCACGAGAGAGAGGCCACACGTCGTCCCAGTGCCACGAGAGAGAGGCCAGCCGTCGTCCCAGTGCCGCGAGAGAGAGGCCACACGTCGTCCCAGTGCCACGAGAGAGAGGCCACAAGTCGTCCCAGTGCCACGAGAGAGAGGCCACACGTCGTCCCAGTGCCACGAGAGAGAGGCCACACGTCGTCCGAGGGCCACGAGAGAGAGGCCAGCCGTCGTCCCAGCCTGGCCCGGCCTCCCGCGGCGGCCGCAATGTTCGTCAGTCCCACCTCCGCCGCGCGAGGACATGGCGCCGAGGTTCATCTGCTGTAATTCGGGAACTATTCCAAACAGCCCGACACAATAATTAATTAACTAAATGATAATGCTATTCTAATGGGAACACCGAGCAGATGTTGCTAATGAGACGGGTGACATAATGGCTAACGTTTGTGTTCTGAACGAACGCAGGCGAAGAGATTTTTTGTCATTTAATAGGAGTAAAGGCTTTTGATATGAATAGGCAGTGCAGGAGGGCAGAGACAAAAGAACATTTCGTTATAATCTCTCTCTTTCGCTGTTTGTACTTACACAGAGACTAAAACTATATAATATATATACTTATATATATATATATATATATATATATATATATATATATATACACATGTGTGTGTGTGTGTGTGTGTGTGTATGTGTGTGTGTATGTGTGTGTGTATGTGTGTGTGTATGTGTGTGTGTGTGTGTGTGTGTGTGTGTGTGTGTGTGTGTGTGTGTGTGTGTGTGTGTGTGTGTGTGTGTGTGTGTGTGTGTGTGTGTGTGTGTGTGTGTGTGTGTGTGTGTGTGTGTGGGTGTGTGTAGGTGTGTGTATGTATATATGTGTGTGTATGTATATATATATATATATATATATATATATATATATATATATATATATATATAAACACACATGCACACACACACACACTCAGAACACTCAAATGCATATATACATAGACATATATACATTTACATATATAGAGAGATAATTAGATATATAGAAAGAGAGAGAGATAAAAGAAGAGAAGAGAAATACGGATTTTTAAATAAGATAGAGAGAGCGGGTGTGGAGAGCAAGAACAGAAGAGAAAGAGAAAGAGAGCAGAAGCAAGTGGCAAAAAGGCAAGGACAGGAAAGAGGAGAATACAGACAGGAACTGCAGGAACTACAGCTAATCGGTCGGAAGCAGATAATGAGAGCGGGAGATATTTCGGGTCCGGGAGCGCGGGCGGGCGGGCGGCGGGGGGGGGGGGGGGGGTGACGGTTATGTGTCTGCCGTCTGCGCCCTTTGGCTGCGGCTGGGGCGAGGGGGTGCAAGGGGTAAGCTATGGGAGGGGGGAGAATGGGTACAAGGAGGAGGCCATGAGGAGTGCAGGAAGAAGGCCATGGGGGATGGGGGGGGGGGGGCGTAGCGAAGCCATGGGGGACGTAAGGAGCAAGCCAAGGAGGATGAGAGGAAGAAGCCATGTGGCGGTGTAGGAAGACATGGTATTCTCCTTGGAATAGGGTGGTGATGAGGGCGTGAGGGCGAGATCACGAGGCGGTCATGGAAAGGGCGCGCCACAGCCTCTCTCACACACACACGCGCGCAGGTTGGGTGGCTGGCATCTCGCAGCGTGCAGGTTGATGCAATTGCTGGATTGATTAAAGGAGGGAATCTTGCAGCGGCAGTCAAAGGTGTTGTTGTGGTGCTGTTCTGCTGTACCGGTAGATTCTGGGGCGGGGGAGGGGGGGGCGACTCCATTTCGGATTTGCACGCAGCGAGAGAGAGAGAGAGAGAGAGAGAGAGAGAGAGAGAGAGAGAGAGAGAGAGAGAGAGAGAGAGAGAGAGAGAGAGAGAGAGAGAGAGAGGGGGGGGGGAGAGAGAGAGAGAGAGAGAGAGAGAGAGAGAGAGAGAGAGAGAGAGGGGGGGGAGAGAGAGAGAGAGAGAGAGAGAGAGAGAGAGAGAGAGAGAGAGAGAGGGAGAGGGAGAGGGAGAGGGAGAGAGAGAGAGAGAGAGAGAGAGAGAGAGAGAGAGAGACAGAGAGACAGAGAGACAGACAGACAGAGACAGACAGACATATAGAGACAGGCAGACAGAGAGAAAGATAATGGTTTCTAAACTACATAAGTCTACCACAAATGTTTACCAAAATGAATGCTTACCGCCAACAGACCTATTGCCTATAAGTATTTTCACTGTTGAAGAATAAACACGATTTCATGTTAGTTTTATACATGGAACAGCCACTAAACTCTCTTCTGGTGCTCCTTGTCCCATGAACGAACGATCCCTCCATAATGTTTCATTACAATCCGTCAGTAACTTTCTCGGTAGAGTTGTTGACAATAAATGCCAAATGATTCATAATTTCGACAGGAAAAACAAGTAAAAGTAAAAGGAAATAAGAGAAAAATAAAAGGAGGAAAGAAAGGAAAGCAAGTTGAGGTTCTCTTGAATTTCCCAATTCCTCTTCGCCTCCTCTTTCACACTCTTCTTTATGCCTCTATCTCTCCCGTTAATTCCACCTCTATCTTCGTCTCTCATCACCCATCAACAGTCTTTTCTTTCTTTTCCTCTCTCCCTTCGCTTATCCCTCCGTCTTCCATTCATTAATCCTTCAGTCGTTTTTTGCTCCGTTCTTATGTTATTCACGATTTTTCACAATTAGCTATTCTTGTCGCCTTTCCCAGTTCCAGCGTTCTCCTTGTCCCCTCTTCCGCGTTCCTCTTTTATTTGGCTATTTATTAATTCACTTTCACTACCTATTTGCGGTAATTTATTGTCTTCATTATCATCAGCAATATCTCTTATTATTACTATTATCATCGTTATCATTACTGTTAAAATAATTATCATTAGCATCTGTGTTATTGTTACACTCTTGTCCTTATGAGACAGGGAGACAGACAGAAATCCGGGTAAACAAAATTCACGGCAGAAATGAGACAAAGAGGAGGGAGGAGGAAAAGCCATGCTGGGAAGGGACCAAGGAAAGAGCAGCAAAGCAGGACGGGAGATTAAAGTAGTCCACTTTGGAGATGAAGTAGCGGCGAACAAGACAAAAGCTGAGGAAGTGAGCGCCCCAGCTGGGCAGACGGCGCTGACGAAGGCACGAGTCGCGGCGGTGGTGAAGGTGATGGTGTCGGGAGGAGGTATGGTGTTAAAGACACTGTTGCTGAAGAGCTTTGTCCACGGGGTGTTCTTGGGAGGGGGTGAGGGTTGTGAAGTCCGAGGTGATGTCGGTTGTAAAGTAAAGGCAGATGCGATTTCATTGATGTGTCATTTGACAGGAAATCGGTATAGTATTACGAGGTTAATCTTGGTAATGGAAAATGATGCTAAAAACAGAGATGTCACTTGGTGATTAGCGAATGTGCGACGTATGGAAAACAATGATATTGGTCCTGCATCACAACAATTAAAGGAAACAGATCATCACCGACTCCGGTAGCTGCGATAATGGAGGTGATAAAGAACGGCAAATCTTTATCTCCCGTTGCTCCTGCGCCGCGGTTCGCAGATAAAGGCGAGCCTGTTAACAATATGTCATCGCTGCGCCACTTAGCGATAATAACCAGACTCATTAAAAAAAAGCCTCGGGAAGGAATGAGACTGAGCCAGCAACAAAGATAACATCAAAGGGCAGTGATAACGGGCAGGGAGAAGGGGCTGCGGGCAGGGGGGGGGGGGGGGGGGAGGGCCACGGGTCTTGGGGTCTGGCGGGCTGGCGGGCGGCGGCACTGTCCTCTCTCCTTGTTCGTTAATACAATTTAAAGTATTAAGTAAAAGATCCTACAAGTTCGTGGAAGGTGGAGAGAGACTCGCGGAGGTTTTGTGGCACGCACAAAGGGGAGGCATTAGAAGTTTTACCATCGCGCTGGAAGAAGCACTGGGATGCCCCCCTCCCTCCCTCCCTCCCTTCCTGGCCCCCATGCCCAACACCCATGCCATACCCTCTCTCTCCTCCCGAAGCTCTCCGCCTCCTGTCCCTCCTTCAGAAAGATTCCAGAAGCAACGGCGGAGAGGATTCTGTGCCTCCTGCTCCTCCAGAAGGAACCAGAAGAGTACAAGTTAAAGATGACGCCGGTAACACTGCAAAGAAGGAAGGACCCGCCACCGGCCCTACCCCCACCCCCTCTCCTCCCTCCCTATCTCCTCCCACCACACACTCAGAGGAAATAGGAACTTGCATTTTGAGAACAAACATATCCAGTCAAGGCCGGAGAGAGGGAGGGAGGGAGGGAGAGGGAGGGGTGAAGAGAGAGAGAAAGACAGAGAGAGAGAGAGAGAGAGAGAGAGAGAGAGAGAGAGAGAGAGAGAGAGAGAGAGAGAGAGAGAGAGAGAGAGAGGAAAGGAGATGAGAGAGGAGGAAAGGAGAGAGAGAGAAGAGAGAGAGAGAGAGAGAGAGAGAGAGAGAGAGAGAGAGAGAGAGAGAGAGAGAGAGAGAGAGAGAGAGAGAGAGAGAGAGAGAGAGAGACAGACAGACAAATAGACAAACAAAAAACCGAAACAAAAAGAGAGGAAAAACAAAAAAAAAGGGAGTTTCGACAAGCTCCTCCTCCTCCTCCTCCTCCTCTCTCTCCTTCAGTAGGAACTCCAGGAAGAGGAGGTGAAGGTGCGCGACATAGCTGGAAGTCTGCCATCCGAATATGAGCGGGTTAGGAGGACTGGATATCTACCCACATTACGAAGACTGGAAGAACCCGCACGACTGCCGGGAAGAAATGCCTCGAGACGAAGGGGAAATATTCAAGTACGAAGAAATTGGAAATGGCGTTGTGTTGGACCTTTTCGCGGTTCTTAAGATGGGACATAAAGATGGGGAAAGGAGGGGAGGAAGAGGAGAAAGGAGAGGGGAAAGAGGAGGAATGGGGAGGAGAAGGAGAAGAAGATAAAAAGGGGGCGGTGGAAGAATAGAGAGAAGGAAGAAGGGAAAAGAAAGAAGAGGAAAAAGAAGCTGAAGGGTGAGGAGGAGGAGAAAAAAAAAGGAGGATGAATAGGGAGAAGAGAAAGAAGAAAGAGAGACAAGAAAGAAAGCGATTAAAAAAAGAAGTTTCGACGTCAAAGAATCCAAGAGAAGAAACCCGAAGTTTCTTCCATGGTAAAGAACAAGCGGACCGGAAGTGATCATGAGAAGTATAGGCTTAAGATCTCGAGGCGGAGAATATGGGATTGGGAATTCTCAGCCTGGAATAATCGACCAGACGCTCTCAGGTCGCCGGGAACACGATTTCGCGTTCTCCAGGTTAAAAGTATTTGATGCCGACCCCCCCCCCCCCCCGCGCCCCCTTTACCCTGAAGAGGAGCTGGACCATGTCTGTTTGGTTGACGCATTTTTTTTTTTTTTTTTTTTTCTTGGGATACTTTATGCGTTTCTTTGTTACGGCGAGAAAGGAAAGGCGGAGGTAAAGTCTCTCGGTCTCTCTCTTGTGTTAAAGCCTCTTTCTTTTGTTGAAATTTCTCTTTTATGTTAGAGTATCTTCTCTTGTGTTAAAGTCTCTCTCTCTCTCTCTCTCTCTCTCTCTCTCTCTCTCTCTCTCTCTCTCTCTCTCTCTCTCTCTCTCTCTCTCTCTCTCTCTCTCTGTAAATGCCTTTATGTGTTCCTTTGTTAGGGGGAGAAAGGAAAAGTGAAGGTCTCGGTCTCTCTTTGTGTTAAAGTTTGTATGTTAAAGTCTCTCTCTCGTGCTGAAGTTTTTTTTTATTGAGTTAAGTCCATTTCTTGTGTTAATGTCTCTCATCTATATTAAAACCTCTTTCTCTCTCTTGAGTTATTGTACTTCTTTTATGTTTAAGTGTCTCTTGTCCTGAACTCTCTCTCTCTCTTTCGTGTTAAAGTTTTTCTCTCATACTAAGTCTGTCTC
>NC_061825.1:12744729-12747229 GCF_019202785.1 Penaeus chinensis
ATTTTTCTTTATTTTCGCGTTAAAGAATGTTTCTAAAACCCCCGACATTCAACCTCCCTGTCGCTCGACATTGGTAGGGACGGGGCCGGAGGGAGGGAGGGAGGAGAAGGAGGGGGGGGAGGGAGAAGGGGGAGGAGGTGGGGAGAGAGGAGAGGGAGGACGAAGGAGGGAGGGAGAAGATGGAGGAGGTGGTGGGTGGGAGGAGGAGGAGGATGGTGGGAGGGGAGAAGGAGAAAGAGATAGGAGGGAGGGAGAAAGGGGAGAGAGGGAGGAGGATGAAAATCAGCAAGAGGAAAAAAGGGATATGAAAAGGGAAGGGGAAAATACAGAGAAGAAGGAAGAGGAAGAGGACGACGACGAAGGAGGATGAGGAGTTAGAGAAGAAGATGAGAGAAAGGGAGTTATTTGAGTTAGTGTTTGTTCTCCTATTCCCCGAGCTCTTCGCTTTCACCTCTTATTCTTCTCCTTTCTTCTCCCCTATTCCTTTTCCCCTCTTCGTTCTTCCTACACTTCCCCTTTTTATTATATCGTCCTCTTTCCTCTCTTCCATCGTCTGCCTCCTTCTTCTTCTCTCCCTTTTAGTCCCCCTGTCTCTTCCATCATCGCTCTTTCCCCCTTTCCCCTCTCCGCTCCTGTTCTCCTCTCACCCTCTTCCTCCTACTTCTCTCGTCTCCCGTTCTCCTTCATCCAGATCCCCTCTCTCCCCGTTCTTCCTCCCCCATTCCCTTTTCTTCATCCAGTTCCCCTCTCTCCCGCTTCATCTCATCCCTCGCTTCCCCCGTTCCCCTTTTCCCTCTCCGTCCTTCCTTCCTCTCACATCTCTCGCCTCCCTTTCTTCCTCCCTTTCCCCTCTCTTCCTCCGTTCCCCTTTTCCCTCTCCGCCCTCCCTTCCTCTCACATCTCTCAGCCCCTTCCTTCCTCCCTTTCCCCTCTCTTCCCCCGTTCCCCTTTTCCCTCTGCGCCCTCCCTTCCTCTCACATCTCTCAGCCCCTTCCTTCCTCCCTTTCCCCTCTCTTCCCCCGTTCCCCTTTTCCCTCCCTTCCTCTCACATCTTTCGCACTCCTTCCTTCCTCCCTTTCCCCTCTCTTCCCCCGTTCCCCTTTTCCCTCTGCGCCCTCCCTTCCTCTCACATCTCTCAGCCCCTTCCTTCCTCCCTTTCCCCTCTCTTCCCCCGTTCCCCTTTTCCCTCTGCGCCCTCCCTTCCTCCCGTCCCCCTCCCGCCCCCTTCCCCTCCCCCCAGCATGCAGCTCCCCGGCCCGAGTCTCCTTGCGGAATGGAGGAAACCACAATAATTCCGGCACATTGATCTGCAGATTGCTCGGGGGGTTACCTTTGATAAGGCGCGAGCGTGCAGTGAGGGAGGAGGACTTCTGCCCGCTACCATTATCTCCTCCTCTCCTCCTCCGTCTTTCTTCTTCCATTTTCACTCTCTGTCTTTCCTCCTCGGTCTTTCTTCGACTTTTTTCCTCCTTCTTTTGTCTCGGTCTTTCTGTTTCTGCTTCGTTGTTTTTATTTGGACTTTTTTTTTTTTAGTGTTTTCTTACTTTTCTTCTCCCCTGTCTTTATTTACCTTTTCATCTATCCTTCTACCTTTTCGTCTCCTCCATTTTTATTCCCTCTCTTCTCCCTTCATTTCTTACCCCACTTCTATGTTTTATTTCCTCTTCTTCTCCATTGTCTTCTTTCCTCTTCTTCTCGTCGGTTTTTCTTCTTCCTATTCCCCTCCTTATTTATTCTTCATGTTCCTAAATCTCTTCCTTTTAACTCCTACTGCATATTTCAGTAGTTTTAATAATCTTCGTTGTCTTATTCCGTAATGACAAAGCCATAATTTCGTTATTTTCTTCCCAATCCTTCTACTTCTCTCCTTTCTTGAATTTTCTCCCACCTCTTTTCTCCTTCCTTTCCTAAAGCTTTTCTTGGCAATCTTACTTAAAGTTTTTTTTATTATCGCTTTTGTTTTTTTCCTCTCATTTCTTCAGACAATAAGAAAAGGAAATGATTTCTCATCACGTCACCTAACAAAGGACACGCGGAACACGACTGTCGGCCTATTAATGAAGACGGCTTGGAAATAATCCTCGCAGATTGTATAAGTAGGCCATATTCCTTGATTGTAACTTCGGCGATTCATTCCGGACTCCGACGTGTCTTGGAAGTACGACCGAAGAAATGCCAGGGGTCGTCGGGTACCAATGTCGTTCGTGTCAATGTATAATTCATTTTTTTTCTCTTTTTCTTCGTCACTTTGATAATTTCATTATTCGCGAAGAATTAGACTAACCTCCGCATGGCGCTCAGAGATACTGGAACTACATTATGATAGGCATTTGTTGGCATCTTCATTAGTTGCCAGTCTCGCTTGACTCGAGATTGTTTGTGGCTAACTAACAGTGTCCGAATGCTTACGTTCATAGGGTGAATGTGTGTTGATCGTTTGCGGATCTGTGGTTAGGCAAAGAAGAGTGGCATTCACAGGTAATGAAGGAAAATTACTGTT
>NC_061825.1:12752229-12754729 GCF_019202785.1 Penaeus chinensis
TCTCCCCTAATCTCCCTCCCTCCCTCTTTCTCAGTCCCCGTCACTCCCACACAGTCACTTGAGACAGAGAGTTGACGGATGTGATAGATTTAGAGACCACATCCCGATAGATCAGAAAGAACGAAATCGGTAGATGGACCTTTGCTGGAACCTTTAAACATACCTAAACAAATAGATAGATCAGTAAACAAATAAACAGACAAATAAACAAATGAACAAGTAAGCAAACAAACAAACAAGCAAACAAAGGAAAATGAACAAACGAACAGATATTCAGCGCCATTTTATCCAGCCACGAAAGGAATGTTCGCTTTTGTTCACTCGCGACCGGTAATCTCTTCATTAGATTTGATCGTTATTCGGCCGGTTCAGTTACATGAGAACATCAAAGCAATAATGAAATTCGGATGATGATGGTGATGATGGTGGTGGTGATGGTGGTGTGCGTGACGCTTCTGATGTGCTGTGGGGAGGTGGGGTGTGTGTTATGGTGACGATGATGATGGTGATCAGAGAGGTGATGTGATGGTGAACGTGCGGGAGAATTTTGTAGTTGGTGTGGTGGGGATGATGTGATGGTGAATTTGCTGAGGAAAGGGGAGATCAGCATATGATATAATGATAATGGTGATGATAGTGATGATGACTGTTGATGATAGTTGCGGTCTATGTTGTTGCATATGATGATGCATGTGATGTTGGCTTTGCAGAGAATAACTATGATGGATGTTACCTAATGTGAAAACGATGGTGATACAGTGATGATAATGATGCAATGATAATGACGCTGAGATTCCTTTATGATTGATACCTTGATGATGCAATGTTTATGGTGATGATGATGTGATGGTGACGATGATGTGATGGTGACTGTGCTGAGGATGGTTGATATTATAGTAATGTGATGATGTCAATGATGAGGATTTAATGGTGACTGTGATGAGAATTTTGTTTTTATTAATATCGTGATCTGATATGATAATAACTCACACAATGCTTAGATTAATGCAATATCTTCGACATTTAGCATAATAAAATTAAATGAAAATTTCCCTGCAAAGTAGCATATAGACAAATATTTCGTAGATAATATAAAAACCAAGATTATTAACATACATCTGCATTTGACATATCTATTCTAAGTGAATTAAATATTCCGTAATCCAATTCACAATGGAATGTTAGTTTACAAAGTTTACCGTTAACTTGGCGCACTCTCTCGCCGAGACGACAGAAAAAAGTTATAAAATATAAGAATGTGGGTTTCCTTTTCAACCATTCCTTTCCCTGTTTCCATTAAGTTCTTTTCTCCATAATCCAATTCAAAGATTTTACTGATCCTTTTTTTTTTTTTTTTTTTTTTTTTTTTTTGTGGGGGGGGGGGGGTGTTGGGAAGACCGGTGAATAACGTTGATTTATCACTACGGTATCAAATGGGTAGTTTTAGTTGTTTGTTTTCCTTCAGTATGTTTTAATTTTATTTTCATGTGTTTGTTCTATATTATTTTTATAGTTATGTTGATGATGGTGATGTTACTAAGACTAGTATAATTGTCATTAGTATTTTCTTTACCATTATTAGCATCAGTATCACTTTCGTAATTATCGATACTCTCATTATCATTATGTTCATTATAAACATTATCTAATAAATACTACTGTAGCTTCTAAATTTGCATCTTGCATCTCTCTTTCTCATTCTCACTCATACTCTCTCTCTCTCTCTCTCTCTCTCTCTCTCTCTCTCTCTCTCTCTCTCTCTCTCTCTCTCTCTCTCTCTCTCTCTCTCTCGCTCGCTCGCTCGCTCTGCCCCCATACTACTGTAGCTTCTAAATTTGCATCTTGCATCACTCTCTCATTCTCGCTCATACTCTCTCTCTCTCTCCCTCTCTCTCTCTCTCTCTCTCTCTGTCTCTCTCTCTCTCTCTCACTCTCTCTCTCTCTCTCTCTCTCTCTCCAACTATTCTCTCCATTCTCCTTCTCCCTTTCCCATTTACTATCTCCTCCTCTTCCCCCTTCTCTTGCTGCTGCTCGCTTTCTGCAACATAGACAATATATATAAAATATTACTGATGCATGAAAATTTACAGTTTTGTGGCCCCCTGATATTCTTCCTGTCATTAACTTCTGCTTCATAAATTCACCCGAGTGAGGCATAGTTTTGACACTTTTCGAACGAGTTTCTGAAATTTATAGTTCTTAGTAAACCGAGTAATCAGTGCATGCTAACCGCTTGATATCGATACGAGACCGGGATAACGATTGCCTCTGGTGATTTAAGACGCGCCGCCGCTCTGATTCATTGGCTTTTGTTTCTAATTGGCAATGGATTTCTGTTTCCGATATGTCACGCCATTAATTCGAAACAGATGGTCCGGGAGTATATGTATGCACATATATTTAGATCAATTATAGAATAAAATCGATGACCCTTTTTTTTTTTTTAATTTCGAATTTGGCACGAGGTGATTAATAGACAAGGGAAAAAATATAGAAATTG
>NC_061825.1:12762229-12764729 GCF_019202785.1 Penaeus chinensis
AGAGATAGGGGGGGGGGGATGGACAGGGAAAGACAGGAAAGAAAAGGAGAGAGAGAGAGAGAGAGAGAGAGAGAGAGAGAGAGAGAGAGAGAGAGAGAGAGAGAGAGAGAGAGAGAGAGAGAGAGAGAGAGAGAGAGATGTGGAGGGGGAGGGAGAGAGAGAGAGAGACAGAGACAGAGAGAGAGAGAGAGAGAGAGACAGAGACATAGAGAGAGAGAGAGCCTATCACACACACACATACACAAACAATCCCCCCCTCTCTCTCTCCAACCGCCATGGAAGCTGAGAAGATCCACTTGAGAGCTAAGATGCCAAAGATGAGGTCAGAGATGAGACGAGAGCAGGGCCTCCCAGCGGCAGGGCAAGGCGACTTCGCGTGACAGGGAAATCCTTTTAGAAATCACAAGGGAGACGGAATGAGGCTTTCGTGTCAGAAGGAGAATCATGATACTACAGGTAAGCTGTTGTGATGAGCGATGAATAAGGTATTATTATGAGGTTATAAATAGGATGGAAATAGGTATAGGTAAGTTATTGTGTTATGAAGATGAAGATGAAGATGAAAATGAAGATGAAGATGAAGATGAAGATGAAAATGAAGATGAAGATGAAGATGAAGATGAAGATGAAAATGAAGATGAAGATGAAGATGAAGATGAAGATGAAGATGAAGATGAAGAGGAAAATGAAAATAAAGGTGATAATGTAATAATAATGATAATGATGATGGTGATGATGATGATGATGATGATTATGATTATGATTATGATTATGATTATGATTATGATTATGATAATGATAATGATAATGATAATGATAATGACAGTAATAATGATAATGATAATGATAATGATAATGATAACGATAACGATAACGATAATGGTAATGATAAAGATAAAGATAACGGATAAGAGTAAGAATAAATATAAAGATATCGATAATGACAATAACGACAAGAACACATACGCAAAAAAATACCCCCACCAGAGAGGGCGAAAGAGAAAGCAGGTGGTCAGCGCCCCAACAGGCAAGACGCGCCCCTAACAGCTGTGTTATGGGAAACCACGTGGGGGTAGGGGAGGGGGAGGGGGAGGGGGGAGGATACGTGGATACATAATGTGAAACTTTGTTGCGCTCCGAAACTATGCGGCCTGAAGTTGCCAAGAGGTGTGACATAACCGGAAGACACTGTAATGCAACACACTATGATGATGATGTGTGTATATATATATATGTATATTTGGTGCAGTGTCGTGGAATCGATAGCGACGAAGAGCGACTCGTATACACCTCTTGCCCCCCTCCTCCCTCCTCCTCCCCTTCCTCCTCCCTCCTCCTCCCCTTCCTCCTCCTCCCTCCTCCCCTTCCTCCTCCCTCCTCCTCCCCAATCCTCCCCCACCCCTCCCATCGCACCAAAAGATATGTCATTGTCGGTAAATGAATTATGAATTATGAATGAATTATATTTTTTTGCGTATTGGGTAAATGAATTCATTCAATGCATTTACTTGGGTATTGACTGAGATCGGGATAGAGGGATAAAGATGGAGAGAGGGAGGAAAGAGGGAGGAAGGGAGGAAAGAACAGAGAGGGAGAGAGAGAGAGGGGTGAGGAAAGAAGGAAGAAGGGAGGAGAAGAGAGAGAGAGAGAGAGAGAGAGGGAGGAGAGAGAGAGAGAGAGAGAGAGAGAGAGAGAGAGAGAGAGAGAGAGAGAGAGAGAGAGAGAGAGAGAGAGAGAGAGGGGGGGGGGGGGGAGGGAGAGAGAGACAGAGAAAGAGAGAAAGAGAGAGAGGGAGAGAGAGAGAGAGAGAGAGAGAGAGAGAGAGAGAGAGAGAGAGAGAGAGAGAGAGAGAGAGAGAGAGAGAGAGAGAGAGAGAGAGAGAGAGAGAGAGAGAGAGAATGAGAGAGAGAGAGAGAGATAAACAGAGAGAGAGAGAGAGAGAGAGAGAGAGAGAGAGAGAGAGAGAGAGAGAGAGAGAGAGAGAGAGAGAGAGAGAGAGAGAGAGAGAGAGAGAGAGAGAGAGGGAGAGAGAGAGAGGGGGGGAGAGAGGGAGAGAGAGGGAGAGAGAGACAGACAGATAGAGACAGACAGAGACAGACAGAGAGAGAAAGAGAGAGAAAGAGAGAGAGAGAGAGAGAGAGAGAGAGAGAGAGAGAGAGAGAGAGAGAGAGAGAGAGAGAGAGAGAGAGAGAGAGAGAGAGAGAGAGAGAGAGAGAGAGAGAGAGAACAGAGAGAGAGAGAGGGAGAGAGAGAGAAACAGAGAGAGGGAAAGAAAAAAAAACAGAAGCCAGACAGACAGACAGACAAAGAGACAGACAGACAGACAGACAAACAGGCAGCCAGACAAACAAAAGAGAGAGTGTGTGAGAGCGGGAGAGAGTGCGAGAGAGAGGGGATATTACAGAACATAAGTCCATATAGCCTCTGGAATCCTGAAAGTGTGAATGGCACTGCAGAGGTCTCCGTCTCGGCTATGCCAAAGTCACTGCGACACTCGGAA
>NC_061825.1:12769729-12779729 GCF_019202785.1 Penaeus chinensis
TATCGTAACCCATACATCACATAACACCATTATGAAACATGCGTTACACAATAGCCTAGCAAATAACGCACCTCATGGAGCGCTTTGGTAAACAACGGACGCGCTGCACAGAGACCCATGCAAGACGCTGCTTTCTGCTAATGCCTCGAAGATGCTACATTAAGAATACCTACATAGACACGTGTGCGAGTGTGTGTGTGTGTGTGTGTGTGTGTGTGTGTGTGTGTGTGTGTGTGTGTGTGTGTGTGTGTGTGTGTGTGTGTGTGTGTGTGTGTGTGTTTGTTATGTATGTACATGAATATATACATAAAAAATCATAAATATATTTGTTTACTTTATATCTCTTCGTATGAAAACAAAAATTGTTTTCATCATCGTGTTCTGTAAAGATCTAGGAAAATACAGTAATAGTACATAAATAGAAAGGCACATTAAAATCTATGGGACGGTTTAAGCACGATGTAGTGACTAGACATGTGACTGAATATGACACTAAATTGCTTTATGAAATGAGTCATTTAATCTTCTGCGTGTATCCCTGCGTTTGTGTGTGTTTGTTTGTGCGTTCGTGAGTGTGTGTGTTCGTTTTCTGAGGCCGTTCGTATATGTGAATGCATGCGTGTGTGTGTGTGTGTGTGTGTGTGTGTGTGTGTGTGTGTGTGTGTGTGTGTGTGTGTGTGTGTGTGTGTGTGTGTGTGTGTGTGTGTGTGTGTGTGTGTGTGTGTGCGTTTGAGTGCATGTATGTATGTATACTTCAGTGTGTAACTAGTTAAAGAGAAGACAGACCGACTCCACAAACCTCAATGCAAAATCATTAGCCGCGAGAGCGCGTCGCGAGCCCCATTAGCGCAGTCTCCGCGGCTGCGCTCGCGGGAGAACATTAGCAGACCCATAAGGCGCCCGGCCGGGATTAAGGGAAGGAACAGGAGTAAACCCGAAGGAGGAACACACAAGAGTATACAAACAACTCCGCAAACTAGGATAATTCTGCCACTAACAAGGAGCAAACTAACCAACGCCGGAGTAAACTCAGGTAAAGTCCTCCTCCCTCGGCCCACTCCCTCCCCCAACCTCTCACGGCCGGGAGAGAAGCCACAATAAATGGTCGGTAAAACAACGGCGCCTCCCGCCTTGTTAGGAACTCCGCGCGTGTAGCCGCTGCCTCCTCCCCCAACTCCTCTCCCCGCACCTCTACCCACCCCCTCCTCTCTCCCCTCCTCTTGCACTGCCCCCACCCTCCTCTCTCCCTTCCCTCCTCTCTCCAGCCCCCCTCCTTTAGCACTCCCCTCCCACCTCCCCTCACCTTCCCTCCCACACCCCTCTCCTTCCCTCCATGATAACTACGAAAGGATCTGAAAGCAATTTAAACTTTCTGATCCTCACCAGGTCGGGTTGGAGGTGGCATAGTGGCAAGGTGGTAGTGGCCTTGAACGACCTGTACCACCCTCTTACGCCACGACCGCGGTCCGAACTCTTCAACACTTCAGCAGGAGCCCCCCCCCCCCCTCCCACTCTCTCTGTTCTCCTTAGACCAACTACGGTAACCTATCCTGTCTTGGCTTAACCTAACCTAGCCTAACCTGATTCAACTCATTTCAATCTAACTTAGCCTTTCCTAATCCAACCTATTTCAATCTAACCTAAGCTAACCTGACCTAACCCGTCTTAATCTAACCTCGCCAAACCTAACCTAACCTGACCTAACCTTAATCGGGGAAATTGGTGGAGCGCCAGCTTTCGAAATGGACGAAGATAAATAGTAATGATCATTGTACAAGCCATTAGGTATAGCACAACATCTGTTGTAAAATGCACACTATACCACAAATATTTAGAAAACTGGAAAAAAAGATACCCCTATTCACCAAACGCTTTAAAAAATAACAAGAAGAGAGAGACAAATGATTTAGAGCCCCATTAGACTTTATCACCGAGATAGCCAAAGAAGTCTCTCTCCCAATAGGATTATGGAGTGAGGTAAGCCACATGACGAATGCTGTTTTTGGGGGGTTTAATGGAGCGTTTTATTTGTTCTAGATGGATATTAAGATATGGTTGTGTGGGTGTCAGAGAAGGAGGGTGGCTGGAGAGGGAAGGGCGGCGAGGAGGGTGGGAGTGAGGGCGAGAGTGAGGGTAGGGGTGGGGGGGGGGCGGAGGCAGAGGGTTTGTCAGCAGTTTTCATTGAACTTAATGATCTGTTAGAGGGAGATGTGGAAGGAGGCGATGATGGGGAAGGTGAATGATGAGGAGAGGAGGTCAGAAAAAGAAGAAGAAAAAAAGAGAGATGGAAAAAAAACGAAATGAGTTGGGCACGGGGTTAAGGGTCAGTTCAGTTTTGGATAGGTTGGCTCACGTTAGGTCAAAGCAGGCTCGAACGGATTACGCCCAAATTAAGTTTTGGAGGGAAAGTAGGGGCCATGATACGCCAGCCTTTCCGAGTGCCGGACGCCATCACACAAAATACAGATTACGTTAGAGTGAACTGGCTTGAATTAGAGTGGACTAAACCAGAGCTGGTGCCGCTGTACAGGGATTAGGACGGCGACTGGAAATCTCTTTGTATTAGTAATTAAGAGGAAAGCTGGCCGATGTACCGCACACTCTGGCTCGCAAGTGTACCTAATGTTGCTATAACTCAACGCGGCGGCCACGCCATTCGCTCGCCGCGACGCCAAGAAAGTAATGCAGTAGCCGATTCTTGGATCTTTATTTCATATTCGCGTCCCTGTAAATAGAGGGAGATACACATGCATGGTTGGATAAATACGTGCAAATATGAGCACACGCACACACACACACATACACACACACACACACACACACACACACACACACACACACACACACACACACACATACACACAAGCTCACACACGCACGCATGCGCACACACACACACACACACACACACACACACACACACACACATATAATATATATATATATATATATATATATATATATATATATATATATATGATATTCATATTTTATATATATATATATATCATATCATATATCCTTTATATATATATAGATATATACATAATATCTGTGTGTGTGTGTGATAGAGAAAGAAAGATAGATAGACAGATAGACAGATACAAAGACAGTGACAGAGACACACAGAAACAGAAAGAGAAACAGACAAAAAAGAAAAGCAACGCACAGAAACATCTCTCACACAACGCAAAGGGAAACGTTTTGTGCGTGGCGTTGCTGCGTGGCTGGCCGGGTAGGAAGGATGTTAAACCGCTCTGTGAAACTGTAAAGAAAGCGACCTGGTAACAGCTTCCTCGGCCGGACCACTAATGGGGCTACTCGACGGTCATTATCAGACTGCTATTAACAGTCACTAATGACCGCTGTCACTCTGTCTGGGGAGAGAGATGTTTGTGTTGGTGGGATACGGAGATTTTTTTTTTTATTGAGGGGGTGGTGGGTCTCTTACATTATTGATGATAAGCACTATTTTTTGTCGTTTTTTCCATCTATTCTTCCCATAGCTTTTTCTTTCTTTTTCTTTGGCAACTTCTGCTAGCCGCTACTTCTTGTGGCCCGTTTTTTATCCGCGATGACACTACAAAAAGGTGCTTTTTTGCTCGTATCCGTTGCTCTTGTCCACTTCTCTTTCCCTCCCTTTCCAGATCGATTCTCCTTTCCTTTCCTTTCTTCCGTAGTTTCAATTCCCCTTTTTTTTTCCATTCGTCTTTCCCCATTTCTTTCCGTCCTTCTCTCTCCCCATTAACCCTGCCTTTCCAATTCCCCTTCTCCTCCCCTACATCTTTCTCTCTATCCCTCTCTCTTCCCTTCCTTCTGTCTCCCCATTCCCCTCCCTTTCCCTCGTTCCCCTCTCCATTCCCCCCCTCTTTCCCTCCTTTTCTCTCCCAATTCCCCTTCTCCTCCCCTCCTTCCCCGCTCCTCCGCCGACGCCGCCAAAGCCGCCAAGTTCTCAAACAAAACTTCAACGAATCTGAAAACAACTAATCGATCGGGAGGACTCGAGGACATCCAGATCCGGCGATGGGAGGCGGCGTGAGAGCCGGCACTCGGGCACGTCGCGCTGGCACTTTGGCGTCGCTCTGCCTCTCATAAGGGCAGGTGTCAAGTGCGTGAGTGTGTGTGTGCCTGTGCGTGTGTGTGTGTGTGTGTGGAGAGAGAGAGAGAGAGATGAGGAGGAACAACTCTCGATGGAGTGGAAATACAACTTGTTGATGCGGAGGGGCGGGCGAGGGGTGTCGGAGGTCCGTGGCGGGGAGGGGAGAGGTGGGGGAGACATCTCCGACGACTTACGGTGCTTCGGAAGCGAACAACGGGCTGGTCAGATGTCGGTGACTTGGAGGGGGGCGATCGGCCGGCGGAAATCCCTGCGCTGTTTTCGATCACAAGGCAATCTGTTCGCTTCCTCACCTCTTCACAAATGACACAAGAGGGGACAATAGCAGCATTTTGTCCTTCTTCTTTTCTCCGCGTTTCATCTCTCACTTGCAGGAGACCCGTGGCTGACCCTTGGCGACTGAACCTTGAGGGAGGCAACAGGCAGCAAGGGTACTAAGAAGTCGAGCTCCATTTTGTAGGAAAACTTTATAGGCTAATCTGCGTTGCAACGAAAAAATATACACGGGTAGCTCAAACTTCCGATTACATATGGCCTGAGTGTGTGGCAATGGCAGTGAATACGTACGTATGTATATATGTATGTATAAATATAATTTTTTTCTTTCTGTCTATCTTTTCCTTTGTTTCTTTTTCTTCTCTTCATCTTTGTTTTCTTTTCCTTTTTCTTTTTCCCTTTCTTATTCTTCTTATCCTTCTCCTTCATTTTCTTCTTTAAAAATAAATGTATGCATGTATACGCGTATGGTTACATTCATTTACTCACATATTCATAGAAAGAAAGAACGAAAGAGAAAATAGTCGTTACTCCTCGCCCTCTTTAAGTCTCATTGGAGAGGACACCGGCGCCAATTATGTAATTTCGAAAGAGAAGATTACGAAGCTGCTAAAAATACCGGTGACAATATTGATGTTGATGATTAGAGAGACAGCTTTAGTGCCTCTTTCTACTGTATTGTTATCGCTGACACTGCAGCGCCTCGCCCAATCGCCAGTAATGCTAATCTAGCTCGTCGATTAAATGCGCTTTTAAATAAACAGGTGCACTGAGCTGAAATTTCAGTTAAAACGGATGTATTTTGTCATTTCCATCGCGTGATTGAGAGCCAACTTTCCCCTCACCTTCCCCCCCCCCTCTCCCTCTCTCCTTCTTCCCTTCCCATCCTCCACAGTTCTCTTTACCTCCTTATCGCTTTCCACTGCTTTGCCTCCCCCCTCCCCCCCACCTTTCTCCCTCTTCTCTCTCCATCTATTCTTTCTCCTCTTGCTTCTTCCTCTCTTCCCTTTTCTTCTTCTTTTTGACCCTTCTTCCTTCCCCTCCTTTCCACCTTCTCTTTAACTTCACATTGTTTGCTAATTCTTTGCCTCCTCTTCCTCTTTGTATCTCCTTTTCCCTCTCTCTGGGATCCCCTCCTTCTTCCTTCCTCCTTTCCCTCCCTTTCTCTACCCTTCTTCCTTCCCTTCCTCCCCCCATTCTTTTTTACCCCACACCCTTCTCTTTACACCCCTTATCCCTCCTTTCCCTCTCTTTCTGCCCTTCCTCTCTCTCTTTCTTAACCCGTATCGTCCCTCCTTTTTAAACCTCCATGCATTTCCTCTCCAATTTTCTCCTCCTCTCACACTCTCTTTCTCCTTCCCCCTTTTCCCTTCCGTTCTTCCTCATTACCCATTTTATCCCTCTCCCTCTCCTATCCTATCTTCTCTTCCACCCTTCTTTCTTTTTCTTTTCCCCTCAACTCTTCTTCCCCTCATCCTTCTTCTTACTCCTCCCCTCCCCTCTTTTCCCCTTTCTCCATCTCCCCTTTCCTCCTTCCCCCTTCTCACTTTTCCCCTCCCCTCTTCCCCCTTTCCTATATCCTTTCTCATCATCCCCTTTCTTATTTCTCCCCTCCCCTCTTCCTTCTTATCCATCTAATTTCCCCTTCTCCCCTTTCTGACTTCTCCCTTCCCCCTTTTTCCCCTTCCCCATCTCCACTCCCCTCACCCCTCCTCCCTTCTTCCCTTTATCCCCCTTCTTACATCTCCCCTTCCCTCTTCCTTCTTATCCATCTCCTTTCCCCTTCTCCCCTTTCTGACTTCTCCCCTCCCCACTTCCCCTTCCCCATCTCCACTCCCCTCACCCCTCCTCCCTTCTTCCCCTTTCCCCTTTATCCCCCTTCTTACTTCTCCCCTCCCCTTTCTTCCCCTCCTTCCCCCACCTCCCCCCTTCCCCACCCCTGTTGCCACGAATGTCTCCATTATCCCCCTCCACGGCGCAAAAGCGAGGCAGCGGATAGTAATTGCAGACTATAATGACACCCCGAGCGTGTTCAGCTCCGGCCAGAGCAACGGAGCCTCGCGTGACGTTGCTCGAGGGTGGGGGTAAGGGGGTGGGGGGAAGAGGGGGGTGAAGAAGGGGGGTAGTGGGGGGATTCGAGGAGTAGGTAGGGGAGTGAGGGTGGGGGAGAGAGTGAGGGTGGGGGAGAGAGTGAGGGTGGGGGAGAGAGTGAGGGTGGGGGAGCGAGTGAGGATGGGGTAGAGAGTGAGGGTTGGTGAGGGTGAAGGTAAGGGAAACTAGTAGGGATCAGGGTGAGGTTTTGTGGACGAGTAGATATGGCAAGAGTCAGGGTGAGGGTGGTAGGAGATGGTAGGGGGTGAAGGGGGGTGGGACTGGTGGGGGAGTAAGGATGGTGGTGGTCTGGGTAAAGGTGGGTGTGGTAGGGTGTGGAATACCCTAAAGCGCGTAAATAAAGGGGGAGCCTAAGGCTTTATTTTAGAAATTATTATCATTATTATTACTACTATCATTCTTTATCATTATCATCATTATTATTATTATTATTATCATTATTATTATTATCATTATTACCATTATTGTTATTATCATTATTATCATTATTATTAATACTTTAATTATTATCATCATTATTATTATTATTATTATTATTATTATTATCATTATTATTATTATTTGTGTGTGTGTGTAAGAAAGAGTGAAGGGGAAGTGGACAGGGGGGGAGGAAAGGTCAATAAAAAACAAGGAAACAAAATGAAACAATACAGAAGGAGGAAAAAAAGGTAGATAAACAAAAAAGAAAGATAACGTGGTTAAAATGTTGGTAAAAATAAGAAGAGAGAGAGACGTAAAAAGTAAGACAGAAAATGGGAAACAAGGTGAAAGAAGATTTGAAAAATAAGACAGAAAAGAGGAAATCGAGCAAGAGAAGATCTGAAAAAGACAGAAAACGGGAAACAAGAGGAACCATAATTTAAACTAATGAAGAAGACGAGAAAAAGAAAGAAAGATATAAACAAACAAACAAACAAAATAAAAAAAATCAAATCACTAAGCCTTAAAATACATAAAAAAAAAAAAACAATTAAAGTATCTACGGAAACAGAAAATGAATGAATGAGCTCTATATAAAAAAGAGAAATTGGAAACCGTTGTGCGTTTCATGGGCGAGTGCGGCCGCTGCGTCGTCAGTCTTCGAACAACGACTCTCTTATTCTTCGCCTGAACATTCTAGAATAAACGATAAGAAGCGAGAGTTGAAAAGAGAGAGAGAGAGAGAGAGAGGGAGAGATGGAGATGAAAGAGCAAAAGAGAAATCGATAAATAACCCACCGAAAAAAAGGAAAGAAAGAGAAAAAAAAATATATATATTTATATCCCTGCTGCTTTTTCTTTAAATCAACAACGCATCAATTTTCCTTTACACACTCGACACGGCGAAGACATATGAACCTAACCCAGCAGCGCCACCTTCGGGGACCGGTGAGGAAGGCGCTGGGGTCGTCTTGGGGAGGAAAAGGGAGGAGAAGAGGGGAAGGAAGGGGAGGGAGAAGGGGAAGAGAGGGGAAGAGAGAGGAGAGGCGGGTAGAAGAGGACGGGGAAGAGGTAGAATGGAGGAGAGGAGGAGAGAGAAGGGAAAAGGGGAAAAGAAGAGAGGAGGAGGGAGAAATTCGAAGTGGAGGAGAGAAGAAAATCGAAGATAAGAGAGAAAGGGGGAAAAGGAAAACACAAGTAGAGGGAGGAAGGGAAGGAAAAGAAAGTAGAGCAAAAAAGGGGAAAAAGAAAAAACGGGGAGATGCCAGGAGACAGGGAGAGGAACAGAGAGAGTAGAGGGAGAGAAGGCAAAAGAGCAGAGCAAGGAGGAAAAGGGGTGGAGGGGGAAGGAGGACAGGGGGGGGAGAGAGCAGAGCGGAGGAAAGTCGTAACTCCACCTCCACCCAATAAGCGTTGGAGGAACAGCCGCGCACTGTCTTTACGTCGCCAGACAAAAGTGCGAGATTGGGCCAACATTTGAAAACCGTGATTGGAATCTTTCGGGTTTATTTCCCGCGCACAATCAGGGGCTCGTCGAGGTCCGCGCCGCAGCTCCCGCGGGGGGCGAGGGGCGCGACGCTCCGGTGCCGCCGCTGAGGGGGGGCCGCACATCGCCTTCGCTGATGGCATGGTCCGCACATCGCCTTCGCTGATGGGGTGGTCCGCACATCGTTGATGAAATGCTCCGCACATCACCGCCGCTGATAGGGTGGTCCGTACATCGTTGATAGGATACTCCATCGCCGTTGATGGGATGGTCCGCACATCGCCTTCACTGATGGGGTGGTCCGCACATCGCCTTCGCTGATGGGATGGTCCGCACATCGCCTTCACTGATGGGATGGTCCGCACATCGCCTTCGCTGATGGGATGGTCCGCACATCGCCGCCGTTGATGGGATGGTCCGCACATTTCCTTCACTGATGGGGTGGTCCGCACATCGCCTTCGCTGATGGGGTGGTCCGCAAATCGCCGCCGCTGATGGGATGGTCCGCACATCGCCTTCACTGATGGGGTGGTCCGCACATCGTCTTCGCTGATGGGATGGTCCGCACATCGCCGCCGTTGATGTCGTGGTCCGCACATCGCCTTCGCTGATGGGATGGTCCGCACATCGCCTTCACTGATGGGATGGTCCGCACATCGCCTTCGCTGATGGGATGGTCCGCACATCGCCGCCGTTGATGGGATGGTCCGCACATTTCCTTCACTGATGGGGTGGTCCGCACATCGCCTTCGCTGATGGGGTGGTCCGCAAATCGCCGCCGCTGATGGGATGGTCCGCACATCGCCTTCACTGATGGGGTGGTCCGCACATCGTCTTCGCTGATGGGATGGTCCGCACATCGCCGCCGTTGATGTCGTGGTCCGCACATCGCCTTCGCTGATGGGATGGTCCGCACATCGCCTTCACTGATGGGATGGTCCGCACATCGCCTTCGCTGATGGGATGGTCCGCACATCGCCGCCGTTGATGGGATGGTCCGCACATTTCCTTCACTGATGGGGTGGTCCGCACATCGCCTTCGCTGATGGGGTGGTCCGCAAATCGCCGCCGCTGATGGGATGGTCCGCACATCGCCTTCACTGATGGGGTGGTCCGCACATCGTCTTCGCTGATGGGATGGTCCGCACATCGCCGCCGTTGATGTCGTGGTCCGCACATCGCCTCGTCGACGGGATGCTCCACACATCGCCGCCACAATGGGTTACGTCACGGCTGTCATTAGTATTGATTCGGGAGGGGCAAAAATGACCACGGCGTTGATACATCCTCCGCGATGGATACATATTCACCGCCGGCGCAG
The DNA here is from genome assembly GCF_019202785.1 of Penaeus chinensis. Classification (NCBI taxonomy): domain Eukaryota; kingdom Metazoa; phylum Arthropoda; class Malacostraca; order Decapoda; family Penaeidae; genus Penaeus; species Penaeus chinensis. The sequence continues at coordinate 12,779,462 of NC_061825.1, forward strand.
AAGGAGCTCTCTCGCCGCGGCTTCTTTCATCGCCCTAAACACAAAGGATGAAACATTTCGCTAAAAGCCACGTTTCGTCCGCGGTGCACAACCTGCGTTTGTCGGGGAGGGAGATCACTCCTTTTTCCGCTTTTTTTTTTTTTTTTTTTTTTTGCTTTTTTTCTCTCTCTCTCTCGCTCTCTTTGCTAACTCCTTCGTTTTTTTTCTTTTGCTTTTGCTTTTTCTTCATTTCATTTTTTTTTTTTTGTGAGTTTTTATAGTTTTTTCC
>NC_061825.1:12782229-12787229 GCF_019202785.1 Penaeus chinensis
AAGACAGAGAAAGAGAAAGAGAGAGAGAGACTCGAACTTTCAAAATCATGTAGCCTCCTGGTTATTATAGAATTTTTAAGATGGCATTAGCTTCTGCAGTTGAACCATTAGGTCTACTTCATTAATGGATTCCTATTCTTATTTCTCGCCCGCCTTCGCCATTGTCTCGGCCCCTGCAGTCCTACCTGAACCTGTTGAATGCCAGCGGTAACTTCTGACTTATGAATAATAATGGAGAAAGGAATGCAGAGAAAGCAGAGGGAAAAATGCCGAATAGACTGAATCAGCAACAAATAAGTCAACCTGACTTAAAGATAGAAAGATAAATGATCTTGGATATTAACTGATACGGGTATCTGCCATGTGTCAAAGTTTTTAATATTGTAAGTTATATGCTGAACCCAATGGATAATCTATTCATAAGCCTATACAAAATCTTGGTCGTCGCATAGTTGTTGTTGTTGTTGTGGATGTTATCTTTGTTGTTGTTGTTTTTTTTGTTGCTGTTTCTATTTTTGTTGTTTTCGTTTTTGCTGTTGTTATTGTGTATGTGTGAACAGATATGTTAACAAAAACATACATCAAGAACCCAACCCGGTGTACCTGCAAACCGTAAGACATGACACAGCATGACACAACAGCACGTCCGACAATGACCTTTCTTCAAACCTACGTGACATGACCGCGCACCTTCTCGCTCCAAAACCCGAATCAATCGTTCTCTCAATTTCAATCGTCTTTCTCTCTGGCTTGCATCAACTGTCTTTCAATTTTGTCGCATGTCTCCACCATTGTTTTCGCGTGCGTTCTGTCTCTCGGCTGATCCATTATTTATCTCCATCGACGAAGTGCCATTCTATTTTATATCTTATGGTCGAAGGTGATAAGAGTGAGATGGATCGAATATATATATATATATATATATATATATATATATATATATATATATATATATTTATTTATGTTCTATTACTGAGGACTGTACGTGAACGAAGAAGAAATAGAAGGAGAAGGACAAAAAGAAGGAGGAGCGGGAGGAGGAGGAGGAAAGAAAAGAAGAAGAAGAAGAAAGGAAAAAGGAAAAGAAATATTAATAATAAGGAGATGAAGAAAAAGAAGAAAAATGAGAAGAAGAAGAGGAAGAAGAAGAATAGAAAGAGGAAGAAGAAGAAGGAGGCGATGATAAAGAAGAAGAAGAAGAAGAAGAAGAAGAAGAAGAAGAAGAAGAAGAAGAAGAAGAAGAAGAAGAAGAAGAAGAAGAAGAAGAAGAAGAAGGCGGAGGAGGAGGAGGAGGAGGAGGAGAGGAAGAAGACAAAGAGGAAGAAGAAGAATAAAAAGAGGAGGAAGAAGAAGAAGAAGAAGATGATGATGAAAAAGAAGAAGAAAAAGAGGAGGAGGAGGAGGAGGAGGAAGAAGAGGAGGAGGAGAAGGAGAAGGAGAAGGAGAAGGAAAAGGAGAAGGAGAAGAAGAAGAAGAAGAAGAAGAAGAAAAAAGAAAAGAAAAAGAAGACGAAGGGGAGAAAGGATAAAATAAGAAGAAGAAAATAATAGATAGAAGAAGACAAAGAATAAAACGAAGACGATGAAGAGGACGAAGACAGAAACAAAAGAAGTGGAACCCATAACCTGTACAAAAAACAAGGACAGGAAAGAGGATTATTTGATAAAAAAATAGATGAAGAGAAAGAAAATTCAGAGAAATCGAATATCTAAAAAGGAGACAGAATAAAAAGAAAGAAAACGAGAGGAAAAAAAAATAAAAAAAAGAAACTTATTCCCCCATACCCGCGCTCGAGCTGACTCCTCCAAAGGCCTCCTTCTTCAATCGTCTCTGACAAATAACATGAATACGAAATTACTTTACTCAGCATAATGAGCCCTTGATGCGAGGCAGCGTTCAGACGGGAGAGGGAAAGAGAGGGAGAGAGAGAGAGAGAGGGAGGGAGGGAGAGAGAGAGACGGGGAGAGAGGGAGAGAGAGAGGTTGACAGATCGAGAGAGTGAGATAGAAAGGCTGACAGACCGAGAGAGGGAGAGGGAGAGGTTGATAGACCGAGAGAGGGAGGGAGAGATGTTGACAGACCGAGAGAGGGAGAGAGAGATGTTGACACACCGAGAGAGGGAGGGAGAGAGGTTGACACATCGAGAGAGTGAGATAGAGAGGCTGACATACCGAGAGAGGGAGAGAGAGATGTTGACAGACTGAGAGAGAGAGAGAAAGGGAGGCTGACGGATTGAGAGAGAGAGAGAGAGAGAGAGGCTGGCAGACCGAGAGAGGGAGAGAGAAAGGCTGACAGACGAGAGAAACGGGGCGGAAGAGGGCAGAGGAGGGGGGGATGAGAAGACGGAGTGAGGGAGAGATGAGAAGAGGGGGGGGGGCAGAGAGTTGTGAACGTGGGTACTTCTATGGATGTGAGTTAAGCTATGAGAGTGAGTACTTTTTTAGAGGTGGAGGGGCTGTTGAGTACTTCTGTGAAGGTAAATACTTCGATGAGAGTGAGCATGTCTACGGATACAGGTATCTATGTGAGTCCTTCTATAGATATGAGTATTTTGATGAATGTGAGTACTTGTATGAATATGGATATCTCTGAGTGTCAGTACTTTCATAAATACACTTTGATGCATGTGAATATTTCTGTGACTATGAGTACTTCTGTGAATGTGACAACATGTGGTTGCGGGGGAGAATTTTGTTTTTATGGATGAAAGTTGTGTAGATTCGAGTCCTCTTTCTGTGAATATGCTTACCTCTATGGGCGTGAGGAACTCTGTGATTGTAAATTCTATGAAACGTAGAACCTCTTTTTCACAAGAGTACCTCAAATGAATGCAAGAACCTCAATGACGATGGAGATGCACACATGCAAGTGGAGATCTAAGGGACAGGAGAATAAGTTGTGAAGGGGAAGAGGAAAAGGGGAAAGGGAGGATGAGGAGAGAAGGGAGACGGAGGAAGGACACTAATACAGATGCTTCTACAGGAAACTGATCTTTATAAGCCGGGAGAAGAGAAAGAGGTCAAATTCTCCATATGGAAGTAGGTCTCCCTTTCTATATCCATGTCTTATGCAACAGCCGACCTTTTTTTTCATCTCAAATAGAATTTCGAAAAGTCAGAGAGCGAAAAAAGGGGGGAAGAAAGGGCTCGCGTTCAGTCGGACAAGAAAAACATCATATGTGACATTAGTCTGAATATCAGGACGATGTTTGCGAGGTTTAAGGCCGGGGTAAATCTGTCCCCGGGAACTCGATTTCTTGGCTCTCCAATGCGTCCGATATTTGTGGGAACATGGACACACACACACATGTACAGACACATGAGGGCACACACACACACACACACACACACACACACACACACACACACACACACACACACACTCACAAAAAAAAAAAAAAAAAAAAAAAGACAAACAAGCATATGTCTATAAATAAATGGAGAGATACAGTTCCTTGATTCACAACAGAGCAAGGCATCAAAATTAACCATATATCGCTTTTATCAATACCATTGATGATGCCAGCGTCCATATGGAATTTGTGATTCATCTAAACTAACCTGAGAATGTAAATATATGCAATACAACGGATATAAGACGCACTTAATGATCTTAAGACAGAATACATTACAGTGAATATGATAACGATCCAGCAAATCATAACCTCCATAACTTATCCTTCACATAATGTAGTCATAAACATCACGTCCATAATCTGTGATGACCTCAGTTATTATATCCAGAGTAAATGGGTGTGTTTCTATTCCGGAGTGACCACGCCAGATAAGCATATATGTAAAGATCAAGCTTAATTTGTGTGTCCTTCAAGTAGCTGGAATTTCCTTTGCTTCTGTAACCTATCAATTATATCTTCCAATTCATCTTTATGCGCATGTTCCCATATTCGTATTTTGTTCATCAAAGTTCATGTAAAGTTTCAGGTCATTTAGCTGTTTGTTTATTGTATACTTAGCACGTCATTTTGGCTTTTATGTGAATACGATGTTTGCTCTGTATATGTTGTTCCTGTGCGGCATTCTAGGCATAACGTATCGACAATTGTATCATTAAATTCTGTGAAAGAAAAGTCTGCCAGTTTCGTCTGCTTAGTGCAAATACAACACGTTATTGATACCCCTTAAGAAAGTAAATACATCGATTTATTTATGTGTTTTATTTTGTTCACAATACTTTTTTTTTTTTTTTTTTTTTTTTTTTTTTTTTTTTTGCAAGTTTGATAATAAGTTAGATTCCTTACTGCAGCGTCTGATCTTCGTTAGAAAATATATTATCAAAGTTAAAATATCTAATAAATGCTGAATCGTGTCAAACCTGTATAAGCATATGACTGTTCTAGGAATAACTATGTAGCGCAGTTGGCACAACATTTAATTAGTAATAATACAACCTGCACGTCAGCAATCAGAAGTACACGTAAAAGAGAGAAGAGGATAGAAAGACAACCGAACGGACGGGACAATTAGGCAGATAAAGACCTCCTCAATAATTCTCAGAACGAAGGGAGGGAATAGAGAGATAAAACTCGATAAAGAAGGTAGGAGATACGAGACAACGGCTTACTGAAGCATAAGGAGCGAACTGTTTATCCCGTGCCAACAAAAGGGGTAGGAAGAGCTAATGGGGATTTATGCTGGCGAGAGGACACCATTATGCTTGCTAACAGGTTCTTGTCGGAGCGAGGTTAGGTCCCCGGCGCTGCGTGGCGGAGATGGAGAGCCTAGCAAGGGGCGTGGCTACAAAGAGGGTTACTATTATTGCTATTATTATCCTAGTGGCGGCACCGATAATAATGACAATACTAATGATAACGATATTGATAAGGGTTATGATAATAATAATAACAATAGTAATAATTATAGTAACTATCATTATACTACTACAACTAGTAGTAGAAGCAATAGTAGTAGTAGTAATTAATAATGATAATAATAACAATAATAATGATACTAATAATAATAATGATGAAAATAACAATAATA
>NC_061825.1:12792229-12794729 GCF_019202785.1 Penaeus chinensis
TTTTCGCGTTCTTTTGTTTTCATTTCTCTTTTTTCATTATGTTTTTTTTTTTTCTCATGTTCTTCTGCTTTGTATGCTTATGTTTTATTCCGTTTTCGATTACCACGTTCTGTTTTTTCTTATCATGCTCTTTTTTTTATCATGTTTTTCTTCCGTTTTCTCTTCTCCTGTTCTTCAGATTTCACCGTTCCAACTTAGCGATACTGTTCATCACCGTCAATGTAACAACACATCACTGATTCTTCTACATATCTTCCCTACGAGGTCTGCGTAAACTGTTATTTATTATTAGGTTTTCATGATAGTCCGAGAATTACGGTATATCTTTGGTTGTGACGATGGTAGCAACGGTTATCGTAATAGCAGTGTGATAATAACAATAATAATAATGATACGAATTATTATGATAACAATGGTAATAATAATAATGATAATAAAAGTGATGATAATAAAATTGATAATGATAACCTGAACAACAATAATAATAATCAAGAAAATAATCATAACAATAATAACAATGACAATAATGCAGTAATAATCAATATTATTAGTAGTACTACTATTAAAAATATTATTATTATTATCATTATTATTATTATTATCATTATCATCATTATCATTACTATTACTATTATTATTATTATTATTATTATTATTATTATTATTATTATTATTATTATTATTATTATTATTATCATTATTAGTAGTATTATCATTACTATTATCATTATTATTATTATTATTATCATTATTATCATTATTATCATTACTATCACTTTCATAATTATTATATTATTATTATTATCATAAATATTATTATCACTTTTACTATTATTATTATTATTATGATTATTATTATTATTATTGATATCATTATTACTACTACTACTACTACTACTACTAGCAGAAGTAGTATTAGTGGCATCATTATCATTATCATTATTATTATCACTGTTATTTATATTATTTTTGTTTTCTGTAATACAATAATGATATAACAATTGTCATTATTATTATCATCATTATCATTATCATTATTATCATCATCATCATCGGTATCATTATCCTTATTGTTATCGTTAACATTATTTTTTATCGTTATCATTAGCATTATAATTGTTTTTATCATTAGCAATATTGTTATCATTATCAATATCATTATAATTTACTATAATCATTATTATTTTTACTATGATCATCAGTATCATTATTATTATTATTATTATTATTATTATTATTATTATTATTATTATTATTATTATTATTATTATTATTGTTATTATTAGCATTATTACTACTATCAATATGATCATCATTATTATTACTATTATCATCATTATCATTTTTACTATTATTATTATCATTATCATTATTGTTATTATTGTTTTTATTATTATTATCATCATTATTACCATTATCATCAATATCACTATCTTTACTATCATCATTATCTTCATTGTCATCATTCTCAATATCATCTTTATCATTACCATTACCATTATCATCATTCTTATCACCACTATCATCATCACCGTCACCATCACCATTATCACCACCATTATAGCCCTTTTTTCCCCGCCCTCTTCGGTCGCTCATTCATCATCCGCTGGCGAGAAGGCAAATGCAAAAGGAGGATCCGAGATGCTGTATGGAGATGCATCGGTGCCTATCGCTGGATCACACACGGGGAAGGAGGACACGGATGGGTACAGGCGGAGGGCTGAGAGGGAGGGAAGGAGGGATAAGAGGGGAGGGATGAAGAGGTTGAGGGGGGAGGATGGAGGGGTAGAGGGGAAGGATGGAGGAGTGAGAGGGGAGTTAGGGAGGGGAGGGAGGGGCGGGAAGGAGGGGTTGAGGGAGGGAAAGAACACGGTTGGGTACAGGCGGAGGGGTGAGAGGGAGGGAAGAAGGGGTTGAGGGGAGGGATTGAGGGGTAGAGGGGAGGGAAGGTGAGAAGGAGGGGTAGAGAGAAGGAGGGGAGGGCAGGAAAGGAGGGGAGGGACGGAGGGAAGGAGGGGAGGGACGGAGGGAAGAGTGGGGGGGAGGAAAAAGGGGTAGAGGGGAGAGAAAGAGGGCGAAAGGGGAGGGAAGAAAGGGGGTGTAGAAGGGAGGGGCAAAGAGAGCGGGAGGGGCGGAGGACCAGTAGGAGGGGGAGGGGGGGGGGGGGATCTCGAGGGATGCTATTGACTAGCTGGAGGCTCCGTTATTAATGATATCATCGGATCTTACACCTAATGTGCGAGGATATTATCTTGAAAAGACATTTTGAATAGCGTAGAGCTTGTTATTTATGTGGAGGAATACAAATCACGACGGGCGGAGGGAAAGAGGATGGCGCTGGATCAGGAGGGAGGGAGGGAGGGAGGGAGGGAGGGAGGGGAGAGAGAGAGAGAGAGAGAGAGAGAGAGAGAGAGAGAGAGAGAGAGAGAGAGAGAGAGAGAGAGAGAGAGAGAGAGAGAGAGAGAGAGAGAGGACGTCGAGGAGCTGAGGAGGAGGCGTG
>NC_061825.1:12797229-12799729 GCF_019202785.1 Penaeus chinensis
AAGGGAAAAGGAGGGAAAGAATAAGAAGGAAGAAAGATGATAAGAAAGAAGAGAAAAAAGGAAGGGGAGAAAGGAAAGAGTAAGAGGGAATAATGATGATGATGGAAAAGAGATAAAACGGAAGAGAAGGGGAATGGTAGGAAGGAGGATGAATAGACGGTAGGAAAGCAGAGAAAAGGGAAGGGGAGAAGGAAAATGGTAAGGAGGAAGATGGGTATATAAGAAAGAAGAGGGAAACGGAAGAGAAGAGAAAAAGGGAGGAAGGAAAATGGACATATGATGGCGAAGAAGAGAAAAGTAAGAGAAGAAAGAGAAAGAGAAGGAATGAGGGAAAGTAGGGAGATGTTATGACAAAAAATGACTGAAACAGAGATAGTAAAGAAGAAGGTGAAAGAAAAGGAGAGCGAGATTAGAGAAGAGAACCAAAATAAGAGAAATGTGGACCAAGAAGGAGAAGGAGGAGGAGGAGGAGGAAGAGGAGGAGGAGGAGGAAGAAGAGTAAGAGGAGGAGGAGGAGGAGGAGGAGGAGGAGGAGGAGGAGGAGGTGGAGGAGAAGAAGAAGAAAAAGAAGAAGAGGAAGAGGAGGAGGAGGAGGAGGAGGAGGAGGAGGAGGAGGAGGAGGAGGAGGTGGAGGAGGAAGAAGAAGAAGAAGAAGAAAAGGATGAAAAAAGAGAAGGCCTAGGAAAAAAGAGGACAAAAAGAAGTAGAAAAAACCGGACAACGAACAGGTCGTCCGGCAGTAAACCCCCCCCCCCTCTCTCTGAGCCCTTCCTTCGGGTGTGGCAACTACGGACGATGTCGATTTGCCTTCACTACTAACGCTACTACTTGCACTTACAAGCACCATCGATCTCAGCCCCGTCCTCTGCCACGCCACACACGCACTCCCACACCCACGGCGCATGGTACATCATTCACATTTCTTTTATGTTGTCTGTGCTACTGCTGGAGACATTTCGTCCAAGAGCCGGTGTGAGTCGGCGCGTCGATTCAAACAACTGTCGATTGACCGTCCTCTCCACGGCCGCAGCGGAGGGTTGCTTGCATGACTGTCTTCTTGCACGCTTTCTGCCGTCGTCTTTTACCAGGGCTGTGTTATTTTGCGTGTTTACAGCATGTCTGCCTTCCGTGTGTGTGTTTTTTCTTGCTTCTCTCGACTGTTCGAGAGTATGTGTGTGTGTGTGTGTGTGTGTGTGTGTGTGTGTGTGTGTGTGTGTGTGTGTGTGTGTGTGTGTGTGTGTGTGTGTGTGTGTGTGTGCATCTCGACACACATATGATTGTCGCTACACCTGTGCATTCAAGTAACATGTTTCGCCGAGGTAAGACATAAAGCCCCTTCCTTTGACATTCCATAACAGCTGTGATTATGGCATTCCTGCAGGATGTACTACGCTCTTTACACCGCTTCGTGAGGCAACGAGTCGCGGAATCTCGGCAGCCGCGTGGCGCTGTGTCGTGGCTTCACGGAACCCTTTGATCTGCGTGATAAACTTATCGATCTCTGCTCGTGGAACTTGAAGCTTTAACTGATGCCTTAGTGTTTTACCACGCAATGTGTCATAAGTTAGTTTGCCCCGGTTAAAAGTTCTATATTCTTACAGTCTCGTTTTTATCCCAATATATATGATTATTATATAACCAAGAGCAAATGAGAGTGAATATTCCTACGTGTTCAGCATTCCCCATGTACGTTTTTTATGACGTACACACATACCATCATAGGCACACCTGCAGCGCCATGAATAAAACTCACATAATCTCTATTCTTTCCCTATATTACACGCCTTCTAATACACCGTGAATAAGCTTCTCATTACATTACGTGCCTATTTTCATACCTCACAGCGCGTATAAGGCTTGTTAATCAATGCACATGTCACATGCAAATTTAGTTAGCAGTAAAAACGAAATGAGCGCACGTAGCCAGGCATTTTATACATGTCGCAAATAAGCAGACTGTATGCAAATCGATCATCACCTCGAACAAATTTTAATTGCTTTGTGCAAATTTATGGGTAGACTTGCCCAATGGGTAACTGTGAGTAGGCCTTTCAACATGGAGCTCTGAGTCATTATAAGCAGGTATACCCTCACATACCAATGGGTAGAGTAACACAAAATTATAATTGTGACCGTGGCAAACCATGGGGTTTAAAGATATGCACAGGTCCTCTTTCGAAGTACAATCATTGCTTTTAAATCCAGCAAAACATTGTCCTACCTCGCGGCCCAACCAACCAGGTCTTGCTCGTGGCCCAGCCAACCAGGTCCCGTATCCAGTCCCCACTTAACCATAAGGCAGAGGAAGCCGCGTGAGGCAAGCCAGGCCACAGACAAGGCAGACCAGGAGATTTGGCGCTCGGTAGGCCTCCATAACGTATGCATATCTCACGCCTCGCCCTTAATGTGGTTACTCCCAGCCGCCCGCAGGTCTGATTCTGCGCGAATCCTTCTCTGCCGACCCTTCCACCACGTTCAGAGATGCAATAATCTTTTTCGT
>NC_061825.1:12807229-12812229 GCF_019202785.1 Penaeus chinensis
ATTATTATTAAAAGTAACACTATTAATCATAATGATAAGATAACAATAAATGTAATATTGTTAAAGTAATTATAATGATAATAATGATCATTATAATGATAATCATATCTAATTATAATGGTAATGATGATGATAATGATGATGATGATGATGATGATGATGATGATGATGATGATGATGATGATGATGATGATGATTAACATTAACATGATGACTATCATCACATTATCATTATAGTGATAATGATATTGCTAATGATTATGATAATGATAATTATGATTATAATGACGATGATGATGATGATGATTATCATTAACATTATCATCACATTATCAATATTTCTATCATTATTGCCATTATTATTGTTTTATCTTTTATCATTATCATGGTCATTATAATTAGTATCACCATTATTGTCATTATCGTTATTAAAATTTCTTCATTACTGTAATCATCATCGATTTTATTGTTATTATTATTATTTTTATTATCATCATTATTATAATAATTAATTATTATAATTATCGTTGTTTTTAACATAACTAGTTTTAACATAATTAAACATATATTTCATGTGAAAAAATAGTGATATTTTTATTACTGTTGTTATCATTATTATTATTATTAGCAGTAGTAGTAGTAGCAGTATCATTATTATTATCACTATCATTATTACTATCATGATTATTATGATTATTACTATTATTATCATTAACATTATTATTGTTATTATCATAATCATCTTTAGCATTAGCATTTTACCACTGCCGTTGTTATTTATCATTACAACCATGATTATCATCTTAATCATTTTACTATCATCATCATCATCATTATAGTTACTATTTTCATAATCAGAACGATTATTATAATTTTTACTGTAAATCTTATCATTATTATTTTCATTATATATATTGTCATCAACATTATGATTGTGATTTCCATCATCATATTTTTTTGTCATTTTTCTATTGAATATCATTTACCGTCGTTACAATGAAGCATATTTTGAATTTCAGTAACTTACACATATGATATTTGTACTTAAACAATTTTTTTTACCTATAATGACATACTATATAATTTCAATCGTTATTCACCTCCTCCCTTAGTATCGATTAAGTTAAGCGATAAACATAAACAATGCAGATAAAACTGTTGCATCTACTGTAATGGTTCTATCATTGTCAATAAAAACACTCTCTCCAGTCAATTTCCACTCACTCACTGTTGTTTCCAGTCCAGTTCGTCCTCTTCTGCATTACTGACGTCTATTGTCTCCTCTTATTTTCGTGTTTTTTCTTGTTAGTTTTCCTTTCCATGTAACCGTATAATCACCTGGGTACTGAAACACACTCTCATTCAATAATTATTCTCATTATTGCTATGCATTCGAAAACTGAGTTCACTGTCACGGTGATCACAGCACAATAATCGCAGCATACTAGATAAGTTGCTTTTATCTCGAAGCACTTGGTCGAAATTCATTGCATGAGGTTCTACAGCATTCACTTCAGCTTCACGATAGACTTTCCAGTTTCCTCATATGTTGCAATACTTCTGTAGATCACATGAAGTTCCGAGGTGACAATGTATGGCACTCTCTACATGAACAAAAGGTAACACTCATCAGGATAAAAGTACACTCCCTCTTTTAATCAAAGAAAGTACATATAATCACATGAAGGTGTATATTACATACTTTGTTTTTTAGTATTAAGACATAATGATGATATAAGCGAAAAATAATAATTCATAAAAATTGTACCGTACCGTTATGTCGTAATTTCTACCACTGCGAGATGACGACCCACATTCCCCGTCAACAAAGGTGTTTAGCAAACCTTTTCAGCGAAATTACACTTGCGTGACATCATCATGCAGTACGGATGACTTTACATCAACATCAAAGGGCGTCCGCTTTTATGGCACGAGGGTAACTTTCACGAATAATGGTCATGATGAATAAGGGACCGATTCGCCTACTGTCTAAAATAAATGTCAGAGGTGATGTGAGAAAAAAATATGATTTTCAAATACTCTCTACATGATTAGTAAGAATTAAAGTGCAAGGAGGCGATTCGGTTGGCCAAACATGCATCACCTGGATGACTAAAAGAAGGCAACGGAAACAGTATACCAATCCCATGTTTGCAAAATACCCGAAATGATCTTCGCCATAGAATAATCTTTATATCCATGGATTCCACAAAGTCCTTTTATAATTCCATAATGACGCCTAAATATGTAGTTGCATTGAAAAGAAGAATCACCTCCTCCTCCCCCCCCCCTAAAAAAAGGAAAAATAGTAAGCCTTCTCAACTAATTTAAAAAATGTCATGGAGAAATATCGTCGATTCACCTGCCACAGCCTGACATCATAAGCGTTTTTTACAGGTCGCCATCGCCTTGTGACATCGCCGACTTCTCTTATTGCACAGTAAATGCACAAGATAATGACACATCCGTTCCTTATCTTTGTTTTCTCTTCCTATCATCTGTGCATGGTACGTGAAAACGGTGAATAAGAACGATCATGATGATATGGAAACCAATGATAAGTGAATGAACAAGACAAAAGTAAAACAAATTGGGGTACCCTCAGATTACACCACGTAATTATCTCTTTGTTTCTTAATATTCCTAAGTGAAATGACCGGGTTTATGCTTAATGTCATCCAGAAAATAAATAATTTTCATTTAGCAAGATTCAGCTACATCAGTAAATATTAAATCGTCCTGATGTAACAGTTTCCCTACAAAGGATATTTGGCAGAACTTCCCTACAACAGAATGTCGATGCAGTAAGGTCGTCCACGACAGTCCTGAATGAAAGAGCCTTTGACACAACCCGGTAACATCAAAACACTTTTGCAATCCATTAAAACGTTTCAGCTATTTATGAACTGACTACCATGAACATACATTTGCTGAAAAAATGTAAACCAATATTTACAATTGTTTTTGTTTTTTGTATTTTTGTTTTTTTGATTTTTGCAAAAACAAAGCAATGAGAAAACGTTGCAGCGCCCAGTATCAGTAAAGAAACATTTTTTGAATGTGGAAGTAATCTCCTTGATCACTCTAAAACTCATAAGCATCCTGACCATAATCATAAGACAACAAAGGACCTGTCATGATGTAGCACGAAGCCCATCGCTTTTATCTGGCTTCTGATAACGTCTAAAATTCTTTGACCGTAACTGGCACGTTTCACAAGCTTTAAGAAATGTCCTGCTACTATTCACGACAGTGAAGATGGTGGTCGTAGACGCCCGGCTTTCGTAGTCCTGTATACCAAGAACAGCTTGACACATAAGTTACAACAACTGTCCAAGAAGTTCCTCAAAGTACCTTTTGTCACATGTTTTTACTAAAGCCTCTCTTGTTTCACGGTTCATTTGTGTAGTAACATGATTTGAGTCATAGCAAAACATAATCAGACTGTTTGACACTCATCGTTAAATACATAATGATTTTTGTACACAGTGTGTACATATCCGAAGGTAAATCATCTTAAAATATGTGAAACAGTTTACTTAATTTTTTTATATATTCCGCTACTAATTATGTAATATGTACTAATCTCGTGTTACCAGTCTCCCCGTGTAATGTGTGAATTTCCTCTGGTTTCTTTTAGTTTAAATATATGTAAATTATTTCATCACGAGGGCCATTCGTGCCGCGCATCTCAAAGCCTTAGCCATTGCATGGAAGAGCGTAAGTGCCAAGACAGAATGCCGTGCACGGAAACTGCCAGGGACAGTTCAAGATACCCTGCAAGCCCCGGCAGCGCATTCTGCCTGCGAGGTTGCGAAGTGTAGGTATTTAGAACTTAGAAATGACTGACTTCATCACTGACAACAGACCACAAGATGAAGTTCTGTGTCGTGGCACAGTTTCATGTATCCTTTGCATCGAGTAGGACATCAACACACACGTACCGGGAAAAGAGCCCTTTGCCCAAGACAAGTATTGATAAAATAGGAAACATTTTGGTGTGTGTGACCCAGTTATCAGGTACGCCTGGTCGTCCACAGGCCGCCCGGTGGCCACCCCCCGCCTCCCCCACCCCACTCTCCTGCCACAAGAAGGTGGTTGGCCCGGGTGTGGTCGTGGGCGGCGGGCTGCGGGCGGGCGGACGGGCGGGCGGGCGGGCGGGCAGGCAGGCGGGCGGGCTGGCGGGCGGGCGGGCAGGCGACAGCAGCAAGGGATGGGCGGAGGCGCTGGCGTTGCCTTACCTTGAGAAGGTGTTGAGGGCGGCTGTGACCACTGTGTAAGACTCCACGGTAGGGCGGTAGTTACGCACTATCCACGTGAGACATGCAACTTTGCACGGGGCTGGCTAGGCTACGGTATTGATTCTGGTGCTGCAGTAGCTACTGGATTACGGAGCAGTGCGCCAGCAGGCAGTGCTGGACCGGCGCGCTTACTGCTTGTGCCTGCCTACTTGCTTGCTAACACCCTGGGGGCCACGCTGGCCAACACCAAGCGGTCACTGGCACACTGTCACACGCGGGCGGCACTACGGGCGTGTATGTACGGCACGGGCACTGGCAGAGGAGCGCGGCGGGCGGTGCTGGAAGGGAGGGCGGGGGCCGTGTGGCGGGGGTGGCGCGCTGCTGCCTCCCGCCCCGCCACCTGAGCTCACCCCGCGCCGCTATCGATCCGCGGCCTCGCGCAGCAGCGGGCCCGGCCGCCACCGCCACTACAGCCGCTCCTGCTGCTGCTGCTGCTGCTACTCATGTTGCTACTGTTGCTGACTCTGCTACTCGTGTTACTGTTTCTGACTATCCTGCCAATGATGCTAACGTCTGTCCTGCTGCTTCAGCCACTCGCTGATCTGCCTCTACTAAAGATCCTGCTGCAGTGCTGCTGCTTCAGTGCTTGATCTCTTCGCTGCTGCCCTTACTAGTGATATCGTCACTAATGACTATCTCCTCCTACAAGTGTTGCTACTTATTCTGACATAATTGCTGTAAATCTCTCACTTACTTCTC
>NC_061825.1:12824729-12829729 GCF_019202785.1 Penaeus chinensis
CTCGTCGCCCCGGCACCTCGTCGCCCCCTGGCACCTCGTCGCCCCCTGGCACCTCGTCGCCCCCTGGCACCTCGTCGCCCCCTGGCACCTCGTCGCCCCCTGGCACCTCGTCGCCCCCTGGCACCTCGTCGCCCCCTGGCACCTCGTCGCCCCCTGGCACCTCGTCGCCCCCGGCACCTCGTCGCCCCCTGGCACCTCGTCGCCCCCTGGCACCTCGTCGCCCCCTGGCACCTCGTCGCCCCCTGGCACCTCGTCGCCCCCTGGCACCTCGTCGCCCCCTGGCACCTCGTCGCCCCCTGGCACCTCGTCGCCCCCTGGCACCTCGTCGCCCCTGGCACCTCGTCGCCCCCTGGCACCTCGTCGCCCCCTGGCACCTCGTCGCCCCTGGCACCTCGTCGCCCCCTGGCACCTCGTCGCCCCCTGGCACCTCGTCGCCCCCTGGCACCTCGTCGCCCCCTGGCACCTCGTCGCCCCGGCACCTCGTCGCCCCCTGGCACCTCGTCGCCCCCTGGCACCTCGTCGCCCCCTGACACCTCGTCGCCCCCCGGCACCTCGTCGCCCCCTGGCACCTCGTCGCCCCCTGGCACCTCGTCGCCCCCGGCACCTCGTCGCCCCGGCACCTCGTCGCCCCCTGGCACCTCGTCGCCCCCTAGCACCTCGTCGCCCCGGCACCTCGTCGCCCCCTGGCACCTCGTCGCCCCCTGACATCTCGTCGCCCCCCGGCACCTCGTCGCCCCCTGGCACCTCGTCGCCCCCCTGGCACCTCGTCGCCCCCTGGCACCTCGTCGCCCCCTGGCACCTCGTCGCCCCCTGACATCTCGTCGCCCCCCGGCACCTCGTCGCCCCCCTGGCACCTCGTCGCCCCCTGGCACCTCGTCGCCCCCTGGCACCTCGTCGCCCCCTGGCACCTCGTCGCCCCCTGACATCTCGTCGCCCCCCGGCACCTCGTCGCCCCGGCACCTCGTCGCCCCCTGGCACCTCGTCGCCCCCTGGCACCTCGTCGCCCCCGGCACCTCGTCGCCCCCGGCACCTCGTCGCCCCCTGGCACCTCGTCGCCCCCTGGCACCTCGTCGCCCCCTGGCACCTCGTCGCCCCCTGGCACCTCGTCGCCCCCTGACATCTCGTCGCCCCCCGGCACCTCGTCGCCCCCTGGCACCTCGTCGCCCCCTGGCACCTCGTCGCCCCCTGGCACCTCGTCGCCCCCTGACATCTCGTCGCCCCCTGGCACCTCGTCGCCCCGGCACCTCGTCGCCCCCTGGCACCTCGTCGCCCCCTGACATCTCGTCGCCCCCCGGCACCTCGTCGCCCCCTGGCACCTCGTCGCCCCCTGACATCTCGTCGCCCCCCGGCACCTCGTCGCCCCCTGGCACCTCGTCGCCCCCTGGCACCTCGTCGCCCCCTGGCACCTCGTCGCCCCCTGGCACCTCGTCGCCCCCTGGCACCTCGTCGCCCCCTGGCACCTCGTCGCCCCCTGGCACCTCGTCGCCCCCTGGCACCTCGTCTCCCCCTGGCACCTCGTCGCCCCCTGACACCTCGTCGCCCCCTGACATCTCGTCGCCCCCCGGCACCTCGTCTCCCCCTGGCACCTCGTCGCCCCCTGACACCTCGTCGCCCCCTGACATCTCGTCGCCCCCCGGCACCTCGTCGCCCCGGCACCTCGTCGCCCCCCGGCACCTCGTCGCCCCCTGGCACCTCGTCGCCCCCCGGCACCTCGTCGCCCCCCGGCACCTCGTCGCCCCCTGGCACCTCGTCGCCCCCTGGCACCTCGTCGCCCCCTGGCACCTCGTCTCCCCCTGGCACCTCGTCGCCCCCTGACACCTCGTCGCCCCCTGACATCTCGTCGCCCCCCGGCACCTCGTCTCCCCCTGGCACCTCGTCGCCCCCTGACACCTCGTCGCCCCCTGACATCTCGTCGCCCCCCGGCACCTCGTCGCCCCGGCACCTCGTCGCCCCCCGGCACCTCGTCGCCCCCTGGCACCTCGTCGCCCCCTGGCACCTCGTCGCCCCCTGGCACCTCGTCGCCCCGGCATTGAGGTCGTGTCACGGCGCCGCTTCCTCCTCCCGCAGAGACAAGAATGATGCCCTCCGATATCTAACGAGGACGCTCATTACCGCAACCATCCCCGGATTCCTTCCTGTTTCCTTTCCTTGAGTGTTATTATTTTCTTCTTCTTTTTCTTCTTCTTCTTCTTCTTTGTGTATTTTTTTATTTTTCCTTTTTCTTTTTCTTCTTTACGTTTTTATGTTTTATTTATTAATTTTCTTTTTGGGGGGTAGAGTTGTTTATTTATATTTTTCTTCCTTGGGGCGGTAGGGGGGGCTAAACATCTCTCAATTCTTCTTTCTTTCTTTCTTTTTCTTCTTCATCCTGTCAGAAATTTTTCCTCGCCTCCATACATCTACTACACACTTCCCATCCATTATTCCTACACATCCTTATCGACACCCTCAGTTCCCTTTATTTCCCTACGACCCACTCTGCTCCACCGCCTATGAGTGATTGGACACGATACCAATCCCGCAGAACGAATCCCTAATCACCGTCTCTAATCCAGTTCTTTGGTTCTTAGGGCGTCGGGGACTGATTGGAGCAAGTGGTATGATGGCGTGGCTTGAAGTGGTATGATGGCGTGGCTTGAATTGATATGATGGTGTGGCTTGAATTGGTATGATGGCGTGGCTTGAATTGGTATGATGGCGTGGCTTGAATTGGTATGATGGCGTGGCTTGATTTGGTATGATGGCATGGCTTGAATTGGCATGATGGTGTGGCTTGAATTGGTATAACGGTGTGGCTTGATTTGGTATGATGGTTTGGCTTGAATTGGTATGATGGTGTGGCTTGAATTGGTATGATGGCGTGGCTTGAATTGGTATAACGGTGTGGCTTGATTTGGTATGATGGCATGGCTTGAATTGGTATGATGGTGTGGCTTGAATTGGTATAACGGTGTGGCTTGATTTGGTATGATGGTTTGGCTTGAATTGGTATGATGGTGAGGCTTGAATTGGTATGATGGTGTGGCTTGAATTTGTATGATGGCGTGGCTTGAATTGGTATGATGGTGTGGCTTGAATTGGTATGATGGCGTGGCTTGAATTGGTATGATGGCGTGGCTTGATTTGGTATGATGGTATGGCTTGAATTGGCATGATGGTGTGGCTTGAATTGGTATGATGGTGTGGCTTGAATTGGTATGATGGCGTGGCTTGAATTGGTATGATGCCGTGGCTTGAATTGGTATGATGGCGTGGCTTGATTTGGTATGATGGCATGGCTTGAATTGGCATGATGGTGTGGCTTGAATTGGTATAACGGTGTGGCTTGATTTGGTATGATGGTTTGGCTTGAATTGGTATGATGGTGTGGCTTGAATTGGTATGATGGCGTGGCTTGAATTGGTATAACGGTGTGGCTTGATTTGGTATGATGGCATGGCTTGAATTGGTATGATGGTGTGGCTTGAATTGGTATAACGGTGTGGCTTGATTTGGTATGATGGTTTGGCTTGAATTGGTATGATGGTGAGGCTTGAATTGGTATGATGGTGTGGCTTGAATTTGTATGATGGCGTGGCTTGAATTGGTATGATGGTGTGGCTTGAATTGGTATGATGGCGTGGCTTGAATTGGTATGATGGCGTGGCTTGATTTGGTATGATGGCATGGCTTGAATTGGCATGATGGTGTGGCTTGAATTGGTATGATGGTGTGGCTTGAATTGGTATGATGGCGTGGCTTGAATTGGTATGATGGTGTGGCTTGAATTGGTATGATGGTGTGGCTTGATTTGGTATGATAGTGTGGCTTGATTTGGTATGATGGTTTGGCTTGAATTGGTATGATGGCGTGGCTTGATTTGGTATGATGGCGCGGCTTGAATTGGTATGATGGTGTGGCTTGAATTGGTATGATGGCGTGGCTTGAATTGGTAAGATGGTTTGGCTTGAATTGGTATGATGGTGTGGCTTGAATTGGTATGATGGTTTGGCTTGAATTGGTATGATGGTGTGGCTTGATTTGGTATGATGGCGTGGCTTGAATTGGTATGATGGTGTGGCTTGAATTGGTATGATGGCGTGGCTTGATTTGGTATGATGGCGTGGCTTGAATTGGTATGATGGTGTGGCTTGATTTGGTATGATGGCGTGGCTTGATTTGGTATGATGGCGTGGCTTGATTTGCTATTATTTGAAGGGGAGGTTTCTGTGCTACTCTGACGGACTGGACAGAAACAATCACACACGCATACTAACAAATAAACAAAAGAAAACAAAAACAAAAAGACAAGCAACCATACACATTATATATGCGTGTGCACTTAGGCGTAGTCCTTAGTATCCCGAAAACCAGCCCCACGCACACGAATAGAGATTCTTGCAATAGATTATCTGCGGTGATCAAACCATGGAACTTCTAAAACGTCTATAAAATACAAACTCTGTTATAATAAAAGGATTTTATGCTAATACTCCCTCTTCTCTTTAACACTTTAAGATACATTACACACGCCTGTTTACCCAACCAGACGCCAGTTTATATTTTCTCCCCATTGAGTGGGAGGAGAGGGGTTGGGGGCGGGGCAGAGGGAGGGGCTTGAGAGAAGGGGGCTGTGGGAGGGGGGCGGGAAGGGGGGAGGGGAAGAGGGCCGTGGGAGAAGGGGGAGGAGGTGGAAGGGTTCCTGCATCTATAAAAGGATTTTATGGTGCTGTAAAATCACGCTTCAAGAAGACACAATCCATTACCTAAACGACAACTACACCGCTGCCGCCGTTCCAACAAGCGACCGCCATCTCGACTTCCCCTTCAGGCCACCGCCGCGTCTGTGTGTTCAGCGGTTCTCAAGCGGCCATTGGAACCGCACAGGTGAACCTCGGCGGAAGGATTGGAGGGGACTGAACCGACTGGACAGCGGTTCGTGACTCGTGCCGACGGGATCCTGGCAGAAGTGGTCGAGAAGTTTGAGTTGGCTAAATTTGGACGAATTACCAGATCCAGGC
>NC_061825.1:12837229-12839729 GCF_019202785.1 Penaeus chinensis
TCTCCCCCCCCCCCCCTTTCTCTCTCTCTCTCTCTCTCTCTATATATATATATATATATATATATATACATATAAATATATATACATATATATATACATATATATCCTCTTATGCCTTGAGTGAAAACCATTCGTCTAAAAATCCAAAAAATTATCTTAATGTCATCACTTTCTTCCTCCTCTTCTTACTCCTCTTTCCCTCTCCTCCTCCTCCCCCCCACCCCCCTGCAGAGAAATTCCAGGAGGGGGGTAGGGGTGTGTAGAGGGGGGGGGACTGTATCCTTAAACTGCGTCTTTTATTCATCCTGAGATTTTTCCACGCAGGAAAACCCAACGTCCCGAATTCATTTTACAGTCATTTAGCTATCGACGTCACCGCGCCGCACCGCCTCGCTCTTTACTGTCTTCTCAAGTACTTCCTTCCTCGTTTCTTCTCCTCCTCTTTACATTCCTCTTCCATCTCATTATCATTCTCTTCTTCGCGTGCTTTCACTTCTTTTGATTTCTTCTTCGTCTTCTTCTTCGTTTTCTTTTTCGATTTTTTTTATATGCTTCTTGTTTATTTATCTTTTTCTTTCTCTCTATCTTTCTCTTTTTCCCTCCCTTTTTCCCTCATTTTCATTTTTATTTTCCTCTTCCTCTTCCTCTTTCTTTTTCTTTTTTTTTTTCTTTTACTTTTTCTTCCTTTTTCTTTTTCTTTTTATTTTACTTTTTCTTTTTCTCTTTCTTTTTTCTTTCTTTTTCTCTTTCTTTTACTTTTTCTTTTTCTTTTTCTTTTTTCTTTTCCTTTTTTTCTTTCTCTTTCTCTTTCTCTTCCTCCTTGATCTTCCTTCCTCTCCTTCTTTCCTCCTCCCTCTCTTCTTTCAACTCCTCCTCCTCCTTCTACTCCATTTCCTCTTCACCATTATCACATTATCATCATCATCCTTATCATCTCTTCTCTCTTCTTCTCCTCCCTTCTCCTTTCCTTATAATTTTTTCCTCCTATATTCCTCCGCTTTCCCCTTTTCTCGCTCACTTTGCCCTTTCTCGCTCACTTTCCGTATCTTCCCATTTCCTTCTTCTTCGTCTCCTTCCTACCTTCTTCGTATCTTCTTCCCCTTTCTCCCTCCCTCCTTTTCCCCTTTCCCTCTTTCCCCCATCTACCTTTCTCCTTCTCCCCTCTCCCTCTTTCTTCCCAGTTTCCCCTCCTCTTCTCTTTTCACTCTCCTTCATCTTCCTCCCTCCCTCTTTCCTCCCTCTTTTTCTTCCTCCTTTTCTTCCTTTCTCTTCCTTTTATTCGCCCCCCCCCCTATCAGGTTGCCACATCTGCTATCCTATGGGGGGGGTCCTTTCTATGGGGGGCCCCTCCTTACCCTCCCTATGGGGGCCCTTCCTAGGGGGGGGGTCCTTCCAAGGGGGGCCCCTCCTTGTTCTTCCTATGGGGGTCCTTCCTAGGGGGGGGGGGAGTCCTTCCTATGGGGGGTTCTCCGGGGTCTGTGGGGTGGGAGGGTGGGGGTGGGGGGGTCCTTCTCGCCTTCGCCGGACGATCCTCTTAGGCCGGGACTTGTCAATGCTCTTCGTCCCTCCCCTTTATCTCGCTTTGTTATCCCTGATTAGCCGTCTTGTTCTTCCTGTTTTGTTCTCGTCCGGATACACGTACTTGTTTGCGTGTGTTTGTTTTGGTGTGAGTATGTGTGTAGGTGTGTGTGTGTGTGTGTTTCTCTTACTCTCTTTTCTTTCTCTTTCTCTCTCTTTGTGTCTCTTTCCGTCTTTCTCTCTGTCTCTTCCGGTCTCTTTCTGTTCCTAAGTCTCTTCCTCTGTCTCTTTCTCCCTCCTTTTCACTCTTTCACGCCCTCTTTCTCCTTTCTTTTCATGCTTTCACTCCCTATCTCTTCCTCCTTTCCATTCTCTCTCTCTCTCACTCACTCACTCACTCACTCACTCTCTCTCTCTCTCTCTCTCTCTCTCTCTCTCTCTCTCTCTCTCTCTCTCTCTCTCTCTCTCTCTCTCTCTCTCTCTCTCTCCTTCTCCTTCTTCTCCTCCTTCTCCTTCTCCTTCTCCTTCTCCTTCTCCTTCTCCTTCTCCTTCTCCTTCTCTTTCTCTTTCTCTTTCTCTTTCTCTTTCTCTTTCTCCTTCTTCTTCTCCTTTTCCTTTTCCTTTTCCTTTTCCTTTTCCTTTTTTTTCCTTCTCCTTCTCCTTCTCCTTCTCCTTCTCCTTCTCCTTCTCCTTCTCCTTTTCCTTTTTCTTCTCCTTCTACGTCTACCTCTACTTCTACCTCTACCTCTCCCTCTCCCTCTCCCTCTTCCTTACTCCCTCTTCCTCTCCTTCTCCCTCTCCCCCTCCCCCTTCCCCCTTCCTCTCCCTCTCTCTCCCTCTCCCTCTCCCTCTCCCTCTCTCCCTCCCTCTCTCTCTCCCAAATTTTTTTATTTTCCTTAAACATTTGTGGGGGGAAAACGCAGCTCCAATGAGCGTAAAAATAGATGTCTCGGTTCACGACAGTCTCTTGTTTTGTCCGTCT
>NC_061825.1:12844729-12847229 GCF_019202785.1 Penaeus chinensis
GCACACCCGAGACACGCAACAACTTAGGACAAACAATCCTGACAAATATCCATGTTGACGTTGTGACTCCGAGGATCTGCTGCTTATGCAACGTCTCTTTGCAACTCCTACGTGCTGCAACTTCCATCTAACATCGAGAGCAATATCTGAACTACCTCTAACGTGACCGTCCTTTTTTCCGACGCTGATTTTACCATTAGCCTCGCCATTACTACCATCCCTACCACTGTCTCTGCCATCAGTGTAATCATATTTTACTTTAGTCAGCATGGATAATAAATAGATAATAAAACCTTATGCATGTTTATGTATACAAGCAAACACACACACACACACACACACATACACACACACACACACACACACACACACACACACACACACACACACACACACATATTATATATATATATATATATATATATATATATATATATATATATATATATATATATATATACATATTTATATATATATATACATACATTGTGAAAAGTATATCGAAATCCACGGATTCACTTTCTACCCTGTACACCCCCTTGTTCAAGGAGCCTGGATGTAATGAGTGTCACGCTTTCATCTTATTAGAATTGGTTGCTAGAGGTTGCATTTCTGTCCTTGTACATTATATATGACCTCCATTGTCTTTACTATATTGCATTTCATGTTAACCCTTTTATTGTTTATTGATATCTGTCGAATTGCAATCTCTTTATGCATAAATGATGCAAGCTGTGTCGTGCATGCTGAGTATTGTCTATGTTATTACAGTGGTTTCTATGTACCAATAATTTCCAATGGATTAACGGTAGATTAATATAAATTAAATAGGAACACGTAAAGTAAAATGGTGATGACATTTAAAGTTAGACTGTACAATTATGCATCTTCTGCAAATTTGTGTGTATGATTAATACATGAAAAAAGAAAAGAAAAAGGTCTTATAATGCCACGTGCAAAACTTTATACCCACACGAAAATGGTTACTCTGTCAATCATTAATCTAAAACTACCGTGATCACTGACGAACACAGGACCAGCCAGAGATGGAAAATAACATGTAGTGTGGAACGCATTTTCATACCTACAGGACACAAAACATAATGCTATACCTGATATACAACACGTGCATTGAATCCCAAAACCGACCTCTGAAAATATCACACAGTCTTAACCAAGTTGTGTGCGAAAGGCATGACATGAGCGTGGTGTGTATATCCACGTTTTAAATGCAATGCACTCCCGCCATATAACACAAATCTTCCCCAGAATTCGTGTGCAACAAACCACGTGACCGACATAATACATGTCAGACATAGAGCGCGCCTTACAATGAACGTGATCGACATACCATGTGTGGGGCTCCCTGCTCTCGCGGGCTGACGCATTGCAGGCGGCAATATGAATTGTTTTAATGGACCTTCTTCTTCCCTTCAACCATAAACCTTCAAGAATGCGTCGGGTTTTTACAGCGCAGAGATCAGTCTCTGCCAAGGTCGAGCTAGTTTTTTTTCCTTTTTCAGGGAGGTGGAGTGGCGGAGGGCGGGCGGGGGGGAGGGAAGGTAGGAGGGTGAAGGGAGTGGCGGAGGTGAGAAGGAGGGAGGGACGGAAGGAGGGCGGGAGGAGTAGCGGAGGGCGGGCGGAGGGAGAGCGAAGGATGGGAAAGAGGACGGAGGGAGGGAAAGAAGGAGGGCGGAGGGAGAGCGGAGGGAAGACCGAGGAAGTGACAAAGAGAGAGAGGGAAGACGGAGGGAATGAAGAGAGAATGGCGGAAGGACGAGAATCGGAAACCTTACCATATTCATGTACGAATATAAGCGTATGTTTTCCCGGGGAATGTCTCGTATTGATTTTTTTCTATCTTCTATTCTTTTTTTTTCATCTCTGGTATCATTTAGCGTGTGGGATGACAAAGGCCTTACCTCCACCGACTGACAGCCTACATAATTTAACGATATAATACTATTGTGGAGCCAAAGTAAGGTGCGACAAACAGATTTCCAAGTCTCGTTTTTCAGTGTACTTCGGCCAATATTCCTAAATATTTCAAGGTAAGCACAACAGCACTGAGCGGTCGGTGCATCTGAAATCCATATACTTTTAGACAGCTTGTCAGTGCCGGAGAATGTTCGATCGCCTTCTTATTCTGACTTGAAGTTACCTAGACAATCATCACGCCGCTTCTGTTACTCAAAATAGCATCTAAGCTTTTCTCTTTTTCTTTCTTTTTTTTTGGGGTTCAAGTGATAAAAATATTCATTTTCGGATTTTTTTCTTCCCTCACTTTATCATATAGATCCTAATATCAATTCACAACATTCCATCTTTTAATCTGACTCCTTGTTTGTTTCAACACACATTCAAATTTGAGTTTTTTAAAAAAATCGGTCTCAAAGATAGTATCTCACTCTCTTCAGGAGAAGGAAGAGGAAGAGGAAGAGGAAGAGGAGGAGGAGGAGGAGGAGGAGGAGGAGGAGGAGGAGGAGGAGGAGGAGGAGGA
>NC_061825.1:12877229-12882229 GCF_019202785.1 Penaeus chinensis
AATAACATTTCTTCCTAATACTAATACTACGATTGTTGCTGTCACTGTCACTGCTCTTCCCGCTCCTCTACCTTCTCTTCTTCCTCCTCTTTCTTCTCCTCCTCCTCCTTCCCTGCATCTTCTTGTCTTCCCACTTGGTCTTCTCAGTCTCTCTCCTTCTCCCCCTACCTCTTTCTCTCCATTTTTTCTTCTTCTTCTGATTTTTCGTTTGTTTATGTCAACAGTGAGTCAAGGACAACAAAAAAAGGAGGCATAGGAAGAAGGTAAGAGTCCCTCCACCATCCCTTACCTTCCCTTCTTCCTCCCTTAACCCATTCTCTCCCCTTCCCTCTTCCATCCTTCCTTTCCCTCCTCTCCCTTTTCCCTCCTCTCCCACTCTTCATTCTTTTCTTTCTCTATCTACCGACTATCCGTCATTCCTCCTTACCCCTTCCGTTTTCCCTTCCCCTTTCTTCTTCCCTATCTCTTCTCTTCCACCTATCTCTTTCCTTTTCTTCCGCCTATCTCTTCCCGTTTTCATATTTTCTCTAACCCTTCCACTCCCCCTCCCTATTCCCTCCCTTCTCCCCCTACCTCTCCCTTACTCCCTCCCTACCCCTTCCCTTCTCCCTCTCTATCTCTCTCGTTCTCCCTCCCTCCCTCCCTCCCTCCCTCTCTCTCCCCTCTCCATCCCTTACCCTAAACCTCACATACCCCTACCATACCCTAGTTCCCCCCACACCTTCCTCCCCACCTTCCTTCCCCTCTCCCCCCTTCTACCCCTCTCCCCTCTCCCACCCCGCTCCCCCCTCCCACCCCTTTTCCCCCTCCCACCCCTCTCCCCCCTCCCACCCCTTTTCCCCCTCCCACCCCTCTCCCCCCATGACCCAGTTAAGCAAAATCGTGTTTCATTGTTATTCATGGCAGATTCCTGAATAAATCTTGTCGTTTCTGGCTTCCCGCAGAAATGACGCAAAACTTGACGAGACCGGGGCCGATTTTTTTTTTTTAAGGCAAATGATATGAGACTCACGGTTATAAATAAACATTGCAGTGAAGATGATAATGATGATAATGACGATACGCTTATAATAACAATTTTAATGATGATAAGAATTAATTAATGATAATAATTGTTCATATTGCTGTTGTTCTTATAGTTATTACCATCATTAATATCGTTATCATCATTATTATCATTAATATCGTCATCATTATCATTACTATTATTCCCACAAGTATACTTATAGCTATGATTACAATTATGATTAGAATTATCATCGTAATTATGAATTATAATTATAATCATAATCATCACCATTGTCACAAGCATTACCGTCATTACTGTAGTCAATCATTATGATTATTACTTTTATTGTTATCATTATCACTGACATCATAAAAAAAGTATCAATAATAATAATGGTGATGGTAACAAAAAAAATAGTGATAATCCTTAATAATGGAAATAATAATAATAATAATAATAATAATAATAATAATAATATTGATAATAAGAATAACGATTATAATGATAATGATAATGATGATAATAATAATAAAAATAATGATAATAATAATAAAAATAATAATGATAATAATGATAATAATGATAATAATAATAATAATCGAAAGAATAAGAATGATAATAAGAATAAGAATAAGAATAAGAATTAATATTATTATTATCATTAGTAGTTGTAGTAGTAGTATCTTTATCATACTATAATTATAACTAAAAACGATGACGATGATGATGATGATGATGACGATGACGAGGATGATGATGATGACGATGACGATGACGATGACGATGACGATGACGATGACGATGACCATGACGATGACGATGACGATGACGAGGATGATGATGATGACGATGACGATGACGATAACGATGACGATGACGATGACGAGGATGATGATGATGACGATGACGATGACGATGACGATGGCGATGACGATGAAGAAACACCAAACACAGACAGACACGAACTCCTCAAAATACGCTATACCTCTTGGGGGAAAACTAGTCCAACTCAACCATTCCATACAAAATAGGCAATTTTCTATTTTAGAAATACAGCACACTGCACTTACACCCCCCTTCCTCCCCGGCTCCCTCCCCCTCCTCCATGCCCCCTCCCCCTCCCTCTCCTTTCCTCCCTCCTTCATGCCCCCTCCCCCTCCCTCTCCTTTCCTCCCTCCCCCTCCCCCCTCTCCACGCCCCTCCCCCCTCCCCCTGCCTCTTGCGCCGAAAATTGTTTATTGATAAAACCTTAAAATAGAACATTTTTTTTTTTTGAAGTTGGGCCTGATGTCGTGTAGTACGTGTGACACTGGTTATCTCTCGAGTAACAAAAGGCATGTGTGTGTGTGTGTGTGTGTGGGTGGATATATGTGTGTTCTGTACGTGTGTGTGTGTATGTGTGTGTGTGTGGGTGGGTGGATATACGTGTGTTCTCTTTCTCTCTCTCTACACACACACACACACACATATGTATATACACATACATACATTCACATATATATATATATATAAATGTATATATATGTGTGTGTGTATACGTGTGTGTGTGTGTGTGTGTGTGTGTGTGTGTGTGTGTGTGTGTGTGTGTGTGTGTGTGTGTGTGTGTGTGTGTGTGTGTGTGTGCTCGCGTGACTCCACCTTATCAAAGCTGGCTGCAGGCCCTCGTTATCATAGGTTGTTTCCATTTTTTTGTTCATTTAGCCATCAAATCGATCCATATTTTGCTCTCCACCCGCGTCGGATTCCAAGTCAGTCCACGGAGCAGAAATCCTAAACTGAAATCAGAAAATGGATAAACGGACAATCAAATTTATATCATGGAATATGCGTAGTATAAAGCCTAGGCTGAATGACCTAGAGTTTTATATCCGTAAATATAATACTGATGTTATTTGCGTGCAAGAACCTTTTGCTGCTGCTGCTAAGATGAAAATAGCACCTGCAATTCAGGGATACTATTCATATGTGAATACAGCCATGACTGGATTGTTGACATATGTGAAGGTAGCACTGCCACATAAATTAGTTAAAAAATCCGAGAACACTGATTTCATCATTTAAAAATTCAGACTGCCACTGGCTATTTTTCACTGTATAATGTATATGCCAGATACTCCAAATTTCTGGCTAGTTCTCTCCCCAATTTTCACAACCAAAGCACTTTATGTATGGGCGACTTCAATGCAAGGCATCCACACTTTGGAGACAACCAACGTAATAGTAATGGGGAAGAATTCAAACATTTTATCAATAGTAGATCACTGACAGTATATGACACAGAAGCAGAGACTCATTTGGGAGGTGGCAGATTAGACTATGTATTTAGCAAAAATTTAGTTCATGGTAATGTCTGTACTTCACTGGTGCGAGAGTTAGTTAGTGACCACTTTGCAATACGAACAGATTATACTGTAGACACCAATTCAGCCACTAGATCACCTAGGCTCCGAATAATTATCCCACCGGGCCTGGAGCATCACTTCAAGGCACGGGTCTATGACTGGTATAACACCTATGAAGTAACATCTGTTGAGAAATTTTCTCAGGATCTAATCAAAGTTGTCACTGACTACTATGACACTTGGGTCTGTTCAAGAAAACTCTCAAAGAAAAAGAGGCCCCAGACCTCCCATGCACCGAGGTGGATCAATGACCCAATTCTGGCAAAGGAATATATACGGGTTCAGGAGCTTGCTAATTGCTATAAAGATAATAAGACGACAGATAATCTTCTGCAGTTTATGAAAGCCACCAAGGAATTCAGAGATTTAAAAACTCAGATTCGTAGTATATACTGGGAACAATTTCTGCAAAGTATCAATAGTCAAACTTCTATAGCTGACGTATGGAGAAAAATTAATAGACTGACAGGTAAAGCCCTCACAACACCGCAGTTCCACAGTCCACAGGAACAGGCTAATATGCTGCTAGAGCAGTGGGCAGGAAATTCTCAAGTACACTCACTTCCACAAGGGATAAAAAATCAGCTCAACAAGTCGAAAATAGATAGAAATTTCAATATAGCAATAGCATGTGCTGCTATTGACGCCTCCGACTTTGTCGAAATAACCGAGTGGGAACTAAGCAATGCCCTTCTGAAAGGTAAGGCAACCGCCCCTGGCGAGGACGGCATTACTTACAGCGTCCTTCGTCACATTGCTCAGGTACCAGGCAACCCACTTTTACATCTGTATAGACTCAGCCTATCACAAGGAATCCTCCCAAGCTCCTGGACTAAAAGCTTAATCATTCCTATACCCAAACCCAATACTGATAAATACAGACCCATTTCCTTGACCTCCTGTCTGTGCAAAGTACTTGAGAGAATAATTCTGAACAGGCTCATGTATCGCATAAATGCTAAGTTATCCTCCAGACTGTATGGATTTCTCCCAGGCCGTAGCAGTCAGCACTGTTTTGAAGAGTACTTAACAAACTCAAACCCAGGCATGCAAACCGTATTTCTTGATCTTAAATCTGCTTTTGATATTGCAAACAGGGAAATTATCCTTGAGCAACTAGCTAGCTTTGGTATTCAGGGAAAACTGTTAACATGGATTCAAATGTATCTGTCGAATCGATCGGCTCAGGTTCTCTTCAGGGGCATTAAAAGTACTCATACAAAAGTATTTGAACTCGGCACACCTCAGGGAGGCGTACTTAGTCCCATGCTATTTAATATCCTAATGCATAGATTACTGGGCGATATACCACTTGCAGGCAATGACTCCATTATTTGCTATGCCGATGACATTTGTATTAAATCCTCATCCGAGGAGAGAATGCAAGAGATTCTAGATATACTTTCTGCAAGGGCTCCTGAGTGTGGCTTGATAATTTCATCTGAAAAAACAAAGGCACTTAACCCACAGACAATCCCTCTGCCAAGGTTTCATATAGATGACGTTGAGCTAGATCTCTGCCATCAATACAAATACCTTGGGGTGATTGTTAATGATTCAGAGTTCATTAGGAACCTGAAGAAAAGGCT
>NC_061825.1:12889729-12892229 GCF_019202785.1 Penaeus chinensis
TTATCATCATTATGATCATTATATCATTATCATTATCATCGTTATCATTATGGTTATTATTGTCATTACTATTGTCAATACTGTTATTTTCATAATAATTATTATCATTACTGTTATCAATTTTATCACCATCATCATTCCTATTATAATTATTATTATTATTATCAATATCATTATCATTATAATTACTATCATCAATATTATCATTATTGTCATTATCATTATCAATATTATTATCATTACCATTACAACTATTGATATTATCATTATTACCATTACAACTATTGATATTATCATTATTACCATTACTATTATGAATATCAATATCATTAGCCTTATAACCACAGCCTTCGAGAATCCCGAATACCTGAACCAGCCAGATCCCAAGCCTCGGCATCGATTCCATGAATAAACACAGACCCGATATTCTTTACTCCCATTCATTCACTTAAGTCCGGCCAAAGTTCACGAAGCTGCATGAATTATCCGCCTTATGACCCAACTTGGCCTGCGTGATGAGCCTCGCCGACCTGCCTGCCTACAGGCCGCCGCCGCTCACTCTGTTCCATTTCGGGTTTCGATAAGATAATGATGTAATCACCTAGATACATTGGGTAATATCACGGATATGTGAAAAATTATTCGATAAATATATACATATATTCAAAAGCGTGTTTGTGTGTGTATATGTATATATATACATATATACATATATACATAGATATAGATATATAGACAGATAAACAGATATAGAGATTTATATGTATACATATACATACATATAACTATATGTAAAGATATACATACATATAACTATATGTATACATATACCTTTATGTATAAATATATATACATATATACATATACCTATATGTATAAATATATATACATATATACATATACCTATATGTAAACATATATATAGATGGATAGACAGATAAACAGATATAGATATACAGATATATTTATATGTATACACATCTATACATATATACATATACCTCGATGTATACATATATATACAAATATATATGCATATATATACATATATACATACACATATATACATATTTGATACATACATACATAAATATACATTATATATACACATACATATACATATACATACATACATATATATACATATATAAATACATACATACATATAAATAAATACATATATACATATATATAAATACATACATACATATAAATACATACATATATACATATATATAAATACATACATATATGATATATAAATACATATATACATATATATAAATACATACATACATATAAATACATACATATATACATATATATAAATACATACATATATGATATATAAATACATACATACATATCTAAATACATATATATACATACATACATATATAAACTTACATACATATATATACATACATACATACATACTTATATATGCATACACACATAAATATACATACATGCATACGTACATATATACACAAATATATATATATATACATATATATACGTATATATACTTATATACACATACTTATATACATACATATACATACATATATATACATATATACACATACTTATATACATACATATACATACATATATATACTTTCATACATACATATATATACATATATACATATATACATACACACATATATATTATATCCATTATTTATATACATATATATCCACACGTATACACACAAACACATACATATAAATATGAATACATACATGCATATACATACATATATGTATGTACATATATGTAAATACATATATATATAAATACATACCTATACATGCATACATACATATATATATATATATATGCATACCTACATATTTGTACATACATACATACATATATGTATATACATACATATATATGCATACCTACATATTTGTACATACATAAATATATGTATATACATACATAAATATACACACATACATATAAATATATACATACAAATATATACAAATATACAAATATATATACATAAATATACATAAATACATACATACATACATATACGTACATACATACATATACATACATACATATATATAAACATATACATACATCTATATGTATGTATATATATGTATGTTTATGTATATGTGTATGCGTGTATATATACAAATGTACATACATCTGTATGTACTTGTGTTTATATATATATATATATATATATATATATATATATATATTTACATACACACAGGTATGTAATAGCGTAAATGTTTTATGTCTATATCTCTTTTTTCTTCTTGATCTGTTTGATTTTTATTTATTCATAATGAGCTTATGTCTACGACCGCGCGTGCGCACGCACGCACGCACGCACACACACACACACACACACACACACACACACACACACACACACACACACACACACACACACACACACACACACACACACACAAAACCACTGCAGCCGACAATCTTGTCGGATCCCGTGGCAAGTTCTTTCATAGC
>NC_061825.1:12907229-12924729 GCF_019202785.1 Penaeus chinensis
TTAGTAGTATTGCTCGTCATTAGTATATTTTTATAAGCAGCATTACTGTTATTATTTTTATTATTATTATTATCATTATTGTTATTGGAGTTGTCGTTGTTGTAGGTATAATTATTATTATTACTATTATTATCATTACTATTTTGTTGGTGTTATATTGATGTGTTTTGTTTTGTTATAGTAATTGCTATCATTATTATCGTTATAATTAATATTATTATTATTATTATTAATATTATTATTATTATTATTATTATTATTATTATTATTAATATGATTATGATTATTATTACTACTTAATGATCATTTTTCATACACACTATAGGCCTTTATATATTCGTTGCCTCAATTTTACTACAGATCGTTATTGTTCCTGCTTGTATTTTAATGATCAGTTATTCCTCTATCGATTATTAGCCTTGTATGTATCAACCTTAATTATGCAAATCGATAACAGAGTGCACTTTGGCTGCATACTACCCTCTTCTCTCCCCCCTACCCCCCTCTTCACTTCACGCGAGCTGTTAGAATATGAGTAATGAAATATGTATTTTTATATGGTCTATGGCTAGCATATTCCAGTTTGGTGGCAAATGGTGTATCATTTAAATTCATTTGGTTGATAAAACCGCCGTTCGTTTAGAGTTACTTTCCCAACCTTTTCTTTTAGTCTATCTAGAATTTTATTGTATTCTGTTCTGTTTTGATTATTAGCATTTTGTTGCTGAGTCATTGTAATTCTTATTTTTTTATTAATCAATTGCTATCATTAGTTTTTTTTTTTTTTTTGTCACCGACTATAACCCCTTTATTTCCCCTCCTAGACTGAAACCTGGCGTTAACAAACCGTAGACTTTCGCAGGTTGTGATGTGCCAGGTGTGGATGACAGGTTCGAAGGATGTCCTTGCCCACTTGTTGTATTGAAGGCTTAAAGCCGTGTTTTTTTCTTCTTCCTCTTCTTCTTTCTTTTTGGTTTGGATGAAAGTGATGATAAAAAAAATACTAATACTACTACTAATAGCTATGCAAATAAAGAAATAGTTACCTTCCCATTCCCTCAACACCCCCTGGCACACACCGGTCCTCCCCTCCCCTCCCCTTCCCTCTGCACCCAGGCCCCTCCACGCACGCTCCCCCTCCCAGCCTCCGTCTCTTAATCTCTCGACGCTCCTGCCAATGTGTCTGTGAATTGTTGTTATTTCCCGCGAGGACAAAGAACCACAGATGCAGAGGGTGCATCACAGATTACATTATTATTACGCATACGACCCCCCTTTAATAGAAAGGCAGATGAACTTTGAAGTTAAAGAGGTTCGTACCCTTTTTATGGAAACAGATGGGATTCGATGCCATTTCTTGTGCTGGTTGACGTTTCTTCTTTTGTTTGTTGTAATATCCTTTCGCCTCTAATTGTGTGTGTTTTTTATCACTCTTTTTCATTTATTTCGGCTTTGAAGGGACTGATGTGGCTCTGTGAAGCTTGACATTTTTAGACTGCATTGTCAGTTTTATTTTCCCGTGTTTCCTTTCCTTTGTTGTTTGATCCACCTTTTATGTCGACCAACCTCCTTCATTTTTTGTTCTCACACGATCTCTGTATTTCTTTATTTCGAGAGGAAGTGGAAAAGAGAGAGAAGGGAAAAGAGAGAAAGGAAGAGAAAGAGAGAGGGAGAAGGAGAGAAGAAAAAAAAGAGAGAGGAGGAGGAAGAGAGAGAGAGGGAGAGGGAGAAAGAGAAAGAGGAAGGGGGAAAAGAGAGAGGGAGGGAGAAAAAGTGAGAGAGAGAGAGAGAGAGAGAGAGAGAATGAAACAGCATTGCCAGCTACCCAATTCATTTTTATTCTCAATTCGCCCACGCTACCTGTATAAAATCGTATCCAAGGTTATTTATAAAGGTATCTGACAAATTTCATATCAATTGCCTTTCCTTTTTCAGCGGCTCTATTTTCATTTCCTTCCCTCGGTTTTCCCTTTTGCTCTAAACTCTATAAATTCCCGGATTTGCATATGGCTATGGCCAGGAAATCTATTCAGGTGGATAAATAGGAAACTGTTTTATTCCTGTTACTTAGCGGTGGTTTATTCTCTTTTTTTCTTTCTTCAATTTCTTTCCCCGTCGTTTTCTTACTTCCTTTCATTTTTTTCTGCTTTTCGTTTTTCATAGTTTTATTTATTTTTTTCTACTGCACCTCGTATGAGTTCTCTTCTTCAGCTTCTCTCTCTCTCTCTCTCTCTCTCTCTCTCTCTCTCTCTCTCTCTCTCTCTCTCTCTCTCTCTCTCTCTCTCTCTCTCTCTCTCTCTCTCTCTTTCTGTCTATCTCTAGCTATCTAGTTTTCTCTCCCTATCACTCGATCTCAATCTATCTATAAAGTTTTCCCTCTCTTTCACTCTCTCTCTCTCTCCTTCCTTCTTCTTCATCTTCTTCTTTTCTTTCTCTCGTACTTTCATTTTAGCCTTTATCTCCCTCTCTCTTCTTTCCCCTTCTTCGTTCACTTCCCCCTTTGCACATCCTCATTTATTCTTCTTCTGGACTGTTGAGTGGCTGAGAGAAAGGGGCAGGAAGAAGGGACGAAATCCAATCCCCAGACGTTTTTCGCCTTTCGGAAGCAACATCATACATCTGGCAAGGGAGGGGGAAGAAGGGGAGGGAGAGAGAAAGGGAAAGAGGGGAAGAAAGAGAGAAGGAGAGGCATGTAGACAGAAAGGCGAGCAAGATAGAAAGGTTTCTCATGCAGATGAAGGAGGAAGGGAGAGGGAGAGAGAGAGAGAGAGAGAGAGAGAGAGAGAGAGAGAGAGAGAGAGAGAGAGAGAGAGAGAGAGAGAGAGAGAGAGAGAGAGAGAGAGAGAGAGAGAGAGAGAGAGAGAGAGAGAGAGAGAGAGAGAGAGAGAGAGAGAGAGAGAGAGAGAAAGAGAAAGAGAAATAGAGAGAGATATAATTGAAAGAAAAAGTAAAAAAAAAAAAAAAAAAAAAAAAAAAAAGCCAGCGAGAAAAAGAGAGACAAAAAGATACGTACCATTGTGTATGAAGAAGAGAGAAGAAGAAGGGGGGGGGAAGATAGAAGAAAAGCAAACAAAAAAAAAAGAGTAAAAAGAGAGGGTTGTAAAGAAACTCCCAAAATGGCTCTTGCGTTAGTCATTTTTCCCCCTTTACACGACCTTTTCAACAGACGCGGAAACTCAAGAGGGTCAGGCCGGGAGGGACTTGCAATTAGTAGGAGCGAGGAAGAAACAGTGATGATGACAGAAGTAATGATCATGGTTAGAGGAGGAGGAGGAGGAGGATGGTGATGGTGACGATGAGGAGGAGGAGGAGGAGGAAGAGGAGGAGGAGGATGGTGAGGATGACGATGAGGAAGGATATGAGGAAGAGGATGGTGAGGATGACGATGAGGAGGAGGAGGAGGAGGAGGAAGAGGCGGAGGATGGTGAGGATGACGATGAGGAGGAGGAGGAGGATGGTGAGGATGACGATGAGGAAGGATATGAGGAAGAGGATGGTGAGGATGACGATGAGGAGGAGGAGGAGGAGGAGGAGGAGGAT
The DNA here is from genome assembly GCF_019202785.1 of Penaeus chinensis. Taxonomy (NCBI): domain Eukaryota; kingdom Metazoa; phylum Arthropoda; class Malacostraca; order Decapoda; family Penaeidae; genus Penaeus; species Penaeus chinensis. The sequence continues at coordinate 12,910,770 of NC_061825.1, forward strand.
GGTGATGGTGACGATGAGGAGGAGGAAGAGGAGGAGGAAGAGGCGGAGGATGGTGAGGATGACGATGAGGAGGAGGAGGAGGAGGAGGATGGTGATGATGACGATGAGGAGGAGGAGGAGGAGGAGGAGGAAGAGGCGGAGGATGGTGAGGATGACGATGAGGAGGAGGAGGAGGAAGAGGAGGAGGATGGTGATGGTGACGATGAGGAGGAGGAGGATGGTGAGGATGACGATGAGGAGGAGGAGGAGGAAGAGGAGGAGGAGGATGGTGATGGTGACGATGAGGAGGAGGAGGAGGATGGTGATGATGACGATGAGGATGAGGAAGGGGATGAGGAGGAGGATGGTGATGATGAGGAATCTAGGTTAATGCGAAAGTTCATTATTCATAATTCCGTTATTTTTGTTGTGTTTTATTTGTGATACGTGTGTGTGTGTTTGTGTGTGTGTGTGTGTGTGTGTGCGTGTGTGTGCGTGCATGTGTGTGTGAGTGTGTGTGTGTGTGTGTGTGTGTGTGTGTGTGTGTGTGTGTGTGTGTGTGTGTGTGTGTGTGTGTGCACATGCGTGCGTACAGGAGCAATACAATTTACATTACAGTAAATAGCATATGAATGGACACTTCTGATTGAAAATTCTTCCACTTCAAAGACTGAAACGTAACTGCCAATTTCAAAATGTCCGTTTGTTTAAGCAATGAATTCGTAAAACAATAACCAGTTGATGTGCTCTCAAAATAACCAATGTATATCAGGCGCTTGCAATAGCCAATCAATAATTCCGAGCAGCTGCTTGCAATATCACTCTGAAAAGGCAAGCGAAATCCAGCGGGAGAGAGGGGGGGGAGTCGAGAGAGAGAATGAGAGAGAGAGAGAGAGAGAGAGAGAGAGAGAGAGAGAGAGAGAGAGAGAGAGAGAGAGAGAGAGAGAGAGAGAGAGAGAGAGGGGGGGGGGGGGGGGGGGGGGGGGGGGGGGAGGGAGGGAGGGGGAGTCGAGAGAGAGAATGAGAGAGTTTAGAGAGAGGGGGAAGAGGAAGGGAATCGAGAGAGAGAGAGAGAGAGAGAGAGAGAGAGAGAGAGAGAGAGAGAGAGAGAGAGAGAGAGAGAGAGAGAGAGAGAGAGAGAGAGAGAGAGGAAAATAAAAAATAAATTAGAAAAGATGAATCGAAAGAGAGAATGAAAGAAAGAAAAATAGAAAAGGGAATCGAGAAAGAGAGAAAGAAATTAGGATAAGATAAATTAAGAGAGAGAGAACATGTGTTAGTGTCTGTCTTTTATGTAAATTCACACGGTTTACACACCATGTATGTTTTCCCATAATCCCATGTACGTCTGGCTTGATTCCTGCACTCAGAGATAAAGTAATCCTCCGTGTCTGCTTGCCCCCCCCCCCCCTCACCCACCCGCCCAAGCAGGCGTCCCGCTAGTGCTTGCGAGGACACAGCCAGTATCCAAGCAAGCACTCACGCGAGAAACAAACCATCTGTTTCGCGCTGAGGTGAAAGCAGTGACTTTAAAAGTTTGTTCACGAAAGAGGGAAACCGCTGAGGCAGAACAGAAGTATGTGGGAAAAAAAAACAAGTATGCATTTACAGATAGATGATAAAAAGCATAGAATCAAAAAAAAAGAAAAAAAAAATGCGCCTAGGTTATGTTTGCTGTTGTTGTTGTTGTTTTTCTTGATCTATGATTTTTTTATGAAGATAAATGTATTTCTTTGTAAAGAATTATCATAATAAGTCAACTGAAGAGCATTTGTATGCGATCGAAAACCATCATATAACAACCTAAGTTTTGTTTATGTTGGAAATCAGTTTTTATTTTCCCTCGTTCGTACTTTTGTAGATCTTGAGAAAAAAAAAACAAGATATATATACCCCAAAAAAGTTTTGAATTTAAGTATAAAACAACACAAAATCTCACGCAGTCTGCCCTGAAGGTGGACATGAATTGTGAACCGAAAAAAAAGAAAGTTCAAAAGCGTGAAGTGGAGATGCAGCGAGCGACCGCGAGAGTTTACGCCGGAGGGAGGGAATTAATATGCAACGTTAGACACTGACCAACAATATGCAAACATGAAACGATGGTTGGAATGCTAATTTGCGTTAAGAATGAAAACATGAAACAGTTATTCTATTTATTTTGCATAGCTTCATGAATCATGCGTTTTTTGTGCTGTTGTTGTTTTGTTTTGTTATTTGTTTTTGGCTGGGTAATGAATTTTACTCGGTTTTAGTTAGTGCATTTGGGAAATGCTTTATCTAACGTGATGTTCAGGAGTGTGGTTTAAACTGGATTTAGCTTTAATTATTGATATATGTCAGGGAGTTCGGTCAAGGTCATGTTATGAGCATGTATGTATGTACGTTTGTTTCCGGACTTAAAACTTTTACTTTTTTATCTTTTCATACTATTTCATCAGGGAAATTTGAATCATTTAGTAGGAATGCATTTTGAAATATAGATTACCTGAATTCATCTGATATAAAAGCCGTCTTAAGCGCTGATGAAGCAGAGTATGATTCGAACATTCATCACTTGTTTCCATGATGAAATATTCAGTCAAACACAAGCAATGTTTACGTGGCACAAACTACATCAATACGATATCTTAAAAAAAAAAAGAATAAATAAATAGGAATAGAAATCATGAAAATCTCAAAAGAAAATAAAGAACAAATATAAGCATAAGAAGATATGATGGTTATCCTCCAGCTGATTCCTGAGGCAAGACCAAATATTGACAGTAATCGAATCGAAAGGCTTTCCCTGGCAACGTATTTTCCGGTTACGATGCGATTTTTTTTTTTTTTTTTTTTTTTACAGTTTCTTTTAATACCAGGTTAATCTATTTTTATATCCAGTATAACAAGTTAATTCTATCGTGTTTGTAACATTTAAAGGATGTTTTAGTAATTTTTAACGCGGGTGAAATTTTAATGAATATTTCCCAGAAGAGCTGTTTATACTTTACTGAATTTGACATACGCGTATAGATAGGCTTTGCTTTTTTGAAAGTATTGGAGCTATATATTGACAATGATTAATAAAATTGCGGATAATAAAGTGGTAATGATAGTGTATACAGTATTTATGAAAATACGAAACAATCGATATGTCGAATCAAGATGACAGATATAACTGGAGTAGCGAATAATAATGATGATGATAATGATAATGGTGATGATAATGAGTATCATTACAGTAATCATCACTGTCCTGGTCTTCACCACCGCCATTATCATTGCCAGTATTACAGTTATTGTTATGCTATTATTAATATCAATATTATCTCTATCGTAGTCATATAAAACAAGAATAGCAAAATGGGTAATGTTATTTTGAATCAGTTACTGCATATTCGATTGATAAGTCAGTGAGATATTTTCATTAGCTGCTCTGTACCCTGAGGCACATTTAAAATGATTTTTTTTTTACTCTGTAGCCTTCCCTTTTTATCTAATTCATCCATATCCTATATATATATGAAATATTTATCATATATTGATACTCACCAATTAAGCATAATATGATTTATTATTACCTTTACCGTCACATCCCATTATCGCTCGTCTTAAAATCAAATACAATATTTTCGGTGTTACTGAGGCTTGAGATTGTCCTTCAAGGTTCTCCTCCAGCGGTAAAATATTTGAAAGTCACTGCCCAGTGCATTCTCGTTCTTTCTTTTTCTCTCTCTCTCTCTCTCTCTCTCTCTCTCTCTCTCTCTCTCTCTCTCTCTCTCTCTCTCTCTCTCTCTCTCTCTCTCTCTCTCTCTCTCTCTATCTATCTATCTATCTATCTATCTCTCTCTATCTCTCTCTCTCTCTCTCTCTCTCTCTTTAACTCTATCTATCTATCTATCTGCCTCCCTCTCTCCCTCCTTCTCTCCCTCTCTCCCTCCCACCTTCCCTCCCTCCCTCCCCTCCCTATCTCCCCTCCCCCGCCTTCCTCCCACCCTCCCTCCTTCCCTCTCACCCTCTCCCTCTCCCTCTCTCTAACTGTCTACCTATCTATTTCCTTCTTTCTTCTTTCCCTCCCTTTCTATGTTTTTCTCTCTTTCCCATTCTCTCTCTTCTCCTCTCTTCCTCCGTGTCCCTCGCTCTCCCTCGTGTGCACCTTTCAGCACATCGGAAATAAAGTGCGAAGCCAGAGGACACGGTTCAATGCACATTCGATCTGTGGTGAAGAGGATTGTTCGGTATTGCATAAACCAAAAATATATTTTTTTATATATGTCTGACTTGAGAACACTTGATTTTACATTGACTTGATCGCGTCTGCAACGTTTGTAAAATCGCTATAAAAGATGACGAAAAATTCTTGAAAACTATTGGGGAAAATTATGAAACTTTCCTAACCTGACTATTCATGCAAGGTCTTATTCTTCACCAAAGTTAGTCAGCTGATTTGATGGAATTCGCTCCCGGGTGATGCCTGACCTGTTCATAAAAGATTTCAAATTTTGCACAATGATAAGGACACGAATTCCTGATCGCTGACATTGCGTAACTGAGCGTGAGTGCGTGAAGGTTGTCGTTGCGTGTTCCTCGAAAACTGAAGGTCGTTGTGGGAGATGCGAGCGAGTCTTGTTTGTAAGAGCTTTATCCTGATATGCAGCCTTTTCGTGGGAGATATTTGTGTACTTTATGCTGTGTGTTCGTGAGTTTAATAGTGTGTGTGAGGGTTTGTCTTTTAAAGGCCTGTTTGTAAAAGGTAATCGTAATGCGTTGTCTTTCTTATGGACGATATTTGGGTGTTTTATAATGTGTGTTTATGTGTACTTGTGTGTGAGGGATGATCTTTTGTTTGACATCGGCAGTCATCTAAATGTCATTTTCGGGGAAGTTAGCCTGAAGGCAATATCGCAGGATGGATATTTTTTTCTGTTATGACCTAAATAACAGGTTTCTTAACCGTCGCAGAACAGAAGCCACCTACTAAAATCACCTATTGAAATACCCTCTCTCTCTCTCTCTCTCTCTCTCTCTCTCTCTCTCTCTCTCTCTCTCTCTCTCTCTCTCTCTCTCTCTCTCTCTCTCTCTCTCTCTCTCTCTCTCTCTCTCTCTCTCTCTCTCTCTCTCTCTCTCTCTCTCTCTCTCTCTCTCTCTCTCTCTCTCTCTCTCTCTCTATCTCTCTCTCCCTTCCTCCCCCCCTCCCTCCCTCCCCCCCTCCCTCCCTCCCTCCCTCTCTCCCTTCCTTTCTCCCTCCCTACCTCCCTCCCTACCTCCCTCCCTCTCCCTCCCTCTCCCCTCCTCTTCCTCCCCTCCTCTTCCTCCCCTCCTCTTCCTCCCCTCCTCTTCCTCCCCTCCTCTTCCTCCTTTCCTCTTCCTCCCCTCCTCTTCCTCCCTTCCTCATCCTCCCTTCCTCTCCTTCCCTCCTCCCTCCTCCGTGTCTCGAACAAGGCAAACCCGGGCGGAAAACCGTGCAAAGTGCGCCGTATCTCAAGCCACGAGACAGATGAGGCACGTTAGCGTCTCGACGATATTGGAACTGAATTACGGCAGCACCTGTTATCCCCCCCCCCCCCCTATCCACACTATCCGACCCCCCCCCCCCCCCGAACCTGCTCCTTCCCGAACTGGATGCTTGCTCGACGCACGTGCAGAGGAGGAGGCAGGTGTACATTCATTACACGTCTGTAATGTTTTCGTGTGCAAGTCGACGCACGCACGAGCTAGCACTTGAATTTTGGTGAAATTCTTATATATATATATATATATATATATATATATATATATATATATATATATATAAAGCACGTATATCTCTTCATAAAATAATCTGGTATTTTCTTGCTCTAAACCGAAATTTATTATATTAATGAATTCATCGTATCAATTCATGCATGTACTGTAAATATTTTAATACATGTTCTTTTTTTATATGTTTATTTTCAAGGGGGGGGGGGTCTTCCCTTATTTGCCGCACATTGTACATCTAATTCAAAGCCAACCATTGATTTTGAATCTCATATAACGGCAACGGCCTTGAAGGGTAACCTCATATAATGGCCATGAAGAGTAACTTCATTTAACGGCCTTGGAGAGTAACCTCATATAACGACCTTGGAGAGTAACCTCATATAAAGGCCATGAAGAGTAACTTCATATAACGACCTTGGAGAGTAACCTCATATAACGGCCATAAAGAATAGTCTCAAATAACGGCCCTGGAGAGTCACCTCTTATAACGGCCATGAAGAGTAACTTCATATAACGACCTTGGAGAGTAACCTCATATAACGGCCCTGGAGAGTAACCTCATATAACGGGCCTGGAGAGTAACCCCATAAAACGGACCTGGAGAGTAACCTCATATAACGGACCTGGAGAGTAACCGCATATAACAGCCCTGAAGAGTAACTTCATATAACGGCCCTAAAGTGTTCGTTGCCGTCGCTCCGTGAACTTCGTCGTCACACAAAAGAAGCAGAAGACGGAGCTGGGAAACTCTAGGCCTATTGAGGATTATCGTCAGCTGCGGTTCAGGAGTTTTCGATCCAACGGTCACTCGGCGCTCGAGGTTGATTCGGGATGTTCTGTTCTGATATCGGTGAGATGTCAGCCGTGTTGATGTCTTGTATGTGGTGGTGTTTTTGTGTGACTGTGTTTGTGTGTGTGTGCGTCTGTGTGGGTATATATATATATATATATATATATATATATATATATATATGTGTGTGTGTGTGTGTGTGTGTGTGTGTGTGTGTGTGTGTGTGTGTGTGTGTGTGTAGACATATATATATACATATACATATACATATATATATATATATATATATATATATATATATATACATAGATATATATTATATATGTGTTTACATATTATATATATATATATATATGTATATATACAGATAGATAGATATATAGATATATAGACATATAGATAGATATAGATATACGTGTATGTATGAGTGTGCTTACATATGCTTTTACATAATATCGCAACGTTGCAGCACAGCAGTGAAGTCAGTGTCCCTTAACCTCCACGATGAAGACGCACTGAAAAGTCGATCAAAGTTCCATCAGACTCGGACCCGATTTCCTAAGATACGCATTCTTCCCCTTCCCCCTCCCCCCTCCCCCACCTCCTCTCACCTGCAGAATCCACTATAAGAATCGACCCTCGACCCCCCTCCCCCCCTCCCCCCTCCCCGCCCTTCCCTTCCTCACAAAGCCCCTAGACGCACCCGGCCCACCGCTGCCCACCCTTGACCATACGCACCACAGAAACCCGAGCGCGTGCCGTCGCCACCGCCGCCCCCGCCCCCTTTTCTCCCCTACTTTGTCCCTTCGCCCTCCCCTTCCTCTCTGCTCTGTCTCCTCTTCGTCCCTTCCTCCTTATCTTCTTTGTCTTACTCATCATCATCTCCTTCCTGTCCCCTACCCCCTCCTCCTTCAACTCCCATAACTACTCCCTCTCCCCCTCCTCCAACCCATCTCATCCTCACCCCCATCCCCTTACCCACACCCTCCCTGCCTCTCACCCTCACCCCCCACCCCATCTCCCTTGCCCTCACCCTCCCTGCGTGTCACTCCCACCCCTACTTCCTTACCCTCACCCTCCCTGCGTGTCACTCCCACCCCTACTTCCTTACCCTCACCCTCCCTGCGTGTCACTCCCACCCCTACTTCTTTACCCTCACCCTCCCTGCCTCTCCCCCTCACCCTCCCTATCACCCCCACGCCCTGCCCCTCTACCCTCTCCCTCATAAAGCTTGTAGGAGCGAAAGAGGGCAGGAATGAGGGAGATCCAGCGACGAGGCTCACATATCGGACGAAAGGCCAGGGAAGGGATTATGAGGGGATTCCCCGCCGTGTGGACGCCAGGGATCCCGAGGATAAAATTTAATTAGATGATGGCGGGAGAAAGTGAAACGCGTGAGGGATTCTAAGGGATGGCTTTTATTTATATTGTTTGTTTATCTTTTTTCGTTGTTATTATTATTATATTGTTTTCTTATTTATTGTTTTTTTTCTTGTTTTCTTGTTCATCCGTTTGTTTATTCATCTATCGTTGCAGAATATATGCAAACAGATGTCAGTTAATATGTATTTCTTCGCATGTTTCTTAATTACTTAATTTTCTAGCTGTCTTCCGCATCCTTTCTTCCGGGTGTGAAAGGAAGAGGAGATGAAAAGGACAAACGAAAACGTGACAAAAATAACACCGCGCTTATCTCTCCTTCCTTCTTGAATTTCCCTTTTCTTTGAGTGTCTCCCCTTTCTCTAGTTTCCCACCCCTTCCCTCCACCTCCACCCCTTGCCCTTTCGTTTATGCTCTCCACCCTCCACCTTCAACCCTCCACCCTCCACCCTCCACCCTCCATCCTCCATCCTCCATCCTCCACCTCCACCCTCCACCCTCTTCCCTTTAGTTTATGCTCTCCACCCTCCACCCTCCATCCTCCAGCCTCCACCCTTCACCCTCCACCCTCTGCCCTTTGGCTTATGCTCTCCACCCTCCACCCTCCACCCTCCACCTTCTGCCCTTTGGCTTATGCTCTCCACCCTTCCGTTCTCGGCTTCACACCCTACGTCTACCATCTTCCACCCTTTCTCCATTTTCCAATCACTAAACTGTGTTCGTGTTGACAAATGTAGAAAAGGTATGAATGAGAATGAATATCTTCACAATACAAGAGATGTATTTAACCGATTTCGAATATATCTTCGTTTAAAATGCGTTTTTGGCGAGGATATATACTCGAAAACGGTCAGATATATTTCTTGTATTGTGAAGATATTCATTCTCATTCATGCCTTTTCTACATCCATCCCTTACTCTCCACCTCCTCTACGTCGTCCCTCCACATTCCCACCACACTCCACTTTCCATCTTTTCCCCTCCATTCTTTGCTTACTGCCTTCCCTCCATCCTCCACCCTCCAGCTTTCACTCACCGCCCTCCACAACTGCTTCCCTCCTTCCCACCATCTTCCCTCCATGTTTAGCTTACCACCTCCCCCCCCCCCCTTCTTCCCTCCATCATTAGCTTCCAACCTACCCTCTGTCATCCCTCCATCATTAGCTTCCGACCTTCCCTTCATCTTCCCTCCACCCCTTCCCTTCCACCCTCCACCCACCGCCCCCAGCCCCCTCCACCCTCCGGACGCCCTGGCAGCTGTGCCAATAAAGGGAAAATTTGCAGCGAAGTTAAACTGTTGTCCACAGCGTTTCTGCCAGATCTCTCGATCCTGACTTAATCCTGCGCTTCCCTTCCTGGCCTTGTTCTGTTTTGAAGGAAGGGGAGGGAGGGAGGGAGGGAGGGAATAACAGTTTCAATCTGTTGGTCCATCTCCTCCCCTCTCCTCTCCTGTTATGTTGTAGGGAAGAGAGGAATGCTGCTGAACTGGTTAACTGGAGTTGTTTACTCTTTTGTTTTATTTTCATCTTAATCTATTTATACAAAATCTTTAATATCCCTCCCTCCCGTCATCCTACCTTATCTTTTGTCTTTTTCATCTCTCTGCCTCTTCCCCGTTTCTCGCCTTCCTTTCATTTACACTTTTCCATTTCCCTTCCATTTCCTTGTCATTCTATATTCGATCAGCGACGTAAATGTTATCTTGATTAACCTTCACAGCATCTCTGGTACACTTCAGTCAGGATGTATTTAGTTTCATTTCGTTATAATAGCATGAATTATTAAATAAAAATGCAATGGTGCTGCAGGAATACATGTTTCAGTTTTTATTTGCTAAATCATTCTGTTAGCATTAGGATAAAAGAATATTTGACAAGAGATCCATTAAACTCCCGCCGTGCTTGCAGCAACTTTTTCATAATAAAAGGGCAAACATCATCAAAGAATCGCAGGGAAACTCGGGGCGCCGAGGAGGACCAAACACGGCCAAGTTTAACGCATCATGCAACTCCAGCGAGCGTGTGAGGTATAACGGGAAATTATTAGGAGATTTAAAAGCAAAATTCGGTACGCCTGCAACTGCCTCGAAGATTTTAAGCGCCGGGGAGAACCTCTTGGGAGACTGGAACTAGCGCCGAGGCCCTGGAAGACGGCGAGCGACGGTAAGACCTTGTAAGACTGTAAGATCTCAGGCTGGAGGTGGGATCGGCCGCTTTCGCCAAGCCAAGGCGGGAAGTTTGACTCTAAAAGCCGTCGTTAATTATTTCTTGCCGCTTTTATAGTGTGTGTGGGTGTGTGTGTGTGTGTGTGTGTGTGTGTGTGTGTGTGTGTGTTTGTGTGTGTGTGTGTGTGTGTGTGTGGATGTGTGGATGTGTGTGTGTGTGTGTGTGTGTGTGTGTGTGTGTGTGTGTGTGTGTGTGTGTGTGTGCGCGCTTACGGAAATACACGTACAGTTGTATATCTGTGTGGTGGATGTGCCTGCGTGTGCGTTTCTATATATCAGTCTATCTCCTTATCTCGTTGAGTAGCTTGTGGATAACAGAAATACAGACGAAAACAGGTCTCTTCTTCCGATTCTCCATCTTTCCTGTTTTTTCCTTATCCCTATTCCTATCTTCCTTAATTTTCTTTTTTCACATTTGCCTTTTCCCTCATTCTTCCCTAGCCTCTTCAGAGTGCGACGGACAGGGCATGGAGGAAAGGGGGGGGGGGGGGGGCATGAGGACTATGGGAGCAGCGTGTTCGGGACAGAATGAGTGCCAGAAGGACTGCTGGAGAGTTGGCACAAAGAGGTCCTCTCCGCTGGGGCTCCGACGTGCCTCCTGATGGATAGCTTTGTCTCGCAGCCCCCCCCCCCCCCCTCCCGTCTCTTTATCTCTCTTTCTCTTTATTTCCTCCTTTCTCTCTCTTTTTTTCTTTCCTTCTCGCTCTCGCTCTTTCTTTCCTTCTCTCTCTCTTTCTTTCTTTCTCTCTCTCTCTCTCTCTCTCTCTCTCTCTCTCTCTCTCGTCCCCCTCACTCTCTCTCTCTCTTCTCTCTTCTCTCTTCTATTCTTCTCTTCTTTTCTTCTCTTGCTTCTCTTTTCTCTTTTCTCTTTTCTCTTCCTCCCTTCTCTTCTCCCTCTCCTCTCCCTTCTCTCTCTCTCTCTCTCTCGGCCTCCTCCTCTCGTTCCTTCATTTCTCATCTCTCTCTCTCTTCTCTTTCTCTATCTCTCTTATTCTCTCTCTCTCTTCTATTCTTCTCTCTTCTCTTTCTCTTTTTCTCCTTCTTCTCCTTCTCTTCTCTCTTCCTCCCCCTTCTCCTCCCCTCCCCTCTCTCCTCTCTCTCACTCTCTCTCTCTCTCTCTCTCTCTCTCTCTCTCTCTCTCACTCTCTCTTCTCTCCTCTCTCCTCTCTCTCTCTTTTCTCTCTCTCCTCTTCTTCTTTCTCTCCCTCTTTCTTCTTCTCCTTTCTTCCTTCCTCTCTCTCTTCTTTCCTCTCTCTCTCTCTCTTCCTCTCTCTCTCTCTCTTCTCTCTCTCTCTCTCTCTCTCTCTCTCTCTCTCTCTCTCTCTCTCTCTCTCTCTTTGTCTGTATTGTCTTCTTTCTCTCTCTTCCTTTCTTTCCTTCTCTCTCTCTTTCTTTCCTTCTCTCTCTCTCTCTCTCTCTCTCTCTCTCTCTCTCTCTCTCTCTCTCTCTCTCTCTCTCTCTCTCTCTCTCTCTCCTCTCTCTCTCTCTCTCTCTCTCTCTCCCTCTTTCGTCCTACGTAATCTTCGATGTAGCCTTATCTCACTCCCGCTCTTCATTTTTCCATCTCCTCTCCCCTCTCCCTTCCTTTCCTCCTTTCAGGGTTTTTTTTATCCTCGTCTGCACGAGCTTCTCTTTCTCTTTCATCTGTTCCTCCTCCTCAATTTACTCCTCCGTGCTATCCTCCTCCTTCTTGCCATTTTTTGTTCCTCGTGTGTCCCTCCTTCTCCTACCTCCATCTTTTTCTCTTCCTTCTCTTGTCCATTCTCCTTTTTATTTTTATTATTTTTCTTATTTTTTTTTTCTTTTCTCTTCTTCTTGTTATTATTAGTCTTCTTGATCTTTATCTTCATGCCCTCTTCCTCATTCCCCCTTTTCCCTATCTTTTCCTTCCAATTCCTGGTTATCTTCCTCCTTCCCCTCTTTTCCCCCAATCCTTTTCTTCCATTCTCTCTTTCCTCTATCCGTGAGGTGGCAACCAAGATCCCGGATGTGACGAAGGCGAGCGTGTTCGGACGGGGGGGGGGAAGTGTTCGAATGGGTGAGAGAACACAAGGATTAGCAATCAATAATGAGCGCTTTGAAATTCTTTAGTCTGCCAACCCTCAAGGCGTGGGAATGAAGGGTGATGATGATGATAACGGCGATGGCGAGGGATGGTAGGTGGTAGTGACGTTGAAGCTGAAATGGAAATAGGTTTTTTGGAGCCCAAAATAGGTTTGTGGGAATTGTTCGTACAGTGATCTTGCGTAATAATCTCGGTATAGCGTCGCGAAATTAGTAAGGGAATGGAAGCAGTTAATTTGATTAAACGAAGTTACGTAAGATATTTTGTATAACAGCTTAGAATGATAATCTCGCCTTAAACTGAAGTGAATATGATATCAAAATCAAAACAGTTTATTTGACAAAATATAAACATCTTTACAAGAAAGGATTACAAAGTAGGATTATCCAGCACTGATTTTGTCTTCGCTTTGTAAATGATAATACGTTAAGAGACGAAATACATTAAAGCATTTGATGAATAAAAACATATATAAGTTCGATCAGAAAGCTGCAAAAAAAAAATCAGACGAACAAAGCGGAGACGAAGAAAGCTGGAATATCCTGATATCCTGTGAAAGATATCTTTATCAGCAAGGAATACGCCCTCAACCTCCCTGGGTTTGTCAAGTCAAGGACACTGAGCGCGAGTTCCCTCCACGTTGTTTCCTCTTGCCTTATCTTCGCGCAGTATTCTCTCCTTCTTCTTGTCTGCCTGAGGTCTTCCTTCCTGGCACTAATCTTCCTGTATATTACCCTGTCGTCTCCCCTCTTGTTCGCAGTCTGCTCGTAGTCTTCCCGCCTGTCTGTATTCTGCCTGTAGACTTCCTTACTGCCTGTATGCAAAGCACCACGTTCAGTTCCCATCCAAGCCAAGTGTAGATATACTGAGAACTTTGCTTGTAGTCTCTCCTTTTGCCCGTAGTCTGCCTATAGTTTCCTTACCTATCTTAAGTCTGCCTGTAATTTCTCCCTTCTGCCTGTACTCTGCCTGTAATTTCCCCTGCTGCCTGTAGTCCGGCCGAAGTTTCCCAACCGGCTGCGGGAACACGCGAAAGGCGGGGCTCTGACCTAAATGGAAAGGACCTAAAATTTCCCTAAACACTCTCTAAAGGTCATCGCTCACTCTCGGAAGGGCATAAGCAGCGTGAATGTTGAATGCTGGATATGTTAAAGAGGGATGATCACAGTGTTGGTGGAGACAATGGGAGGGAGAGAGAGAGGAAGACAAGAGATAAAGGTAGATAAGAGAGAGAAGACGGAAGAGATGAAAGAAGGAGAGAGAAAACGAAAGAGATGAAAGGAAAAAAAACGAGAGAAGACGGAAGATTTAAAAGGGGAAATAGAGAGGTGAAGACGACGGTGATAAAAGGGAAAAAAGAAAGAAGACGACAGATAAAAGGAGAAAGAGAGACGATGAAGGAAGGAATGGGGAGAGAACGAAATGAGATACGCGAGAGAGAGAGGAAGTGAAAGCCTTCAAAGTGGAAAGAAATGGACAGAAAACACGACAGGGAACACAATAGAAAAGAACAAGAATAAGAAGACACAGGGCGAGGAAAAGAAAGTAAAGAAGGATAAGCGGAGATGGCTGACAAAGGAAAGGAATAGGGAGAAGACGAGAAAAAAGACAAAACAAGTATGTTAAACCCCCACCTGATGCTACCTCAGAGCAGATGCAAGTGCATTGCTCGGGCAGGTGTTCAACGGAGACATATTGCTGTTGCATCGGCTGGGAGAGATGGTCTGCTTGCAATTGAGTGGTTTTATTCAGTCTTTACGGCGACTTGAATATCGAGCTTTAAAGATGTATTTCATTGTAC
>NC_061825.1:12947229-12949729 GCF_019202785.1 Penaeus chinensis
CCCGATTGCAAATATTTTTCAGGAGAGCAACTGCCACTATCCCTTCAGCGCCCAGATTGCAATCAAAATTCCTTCAGCGAATATTCCTGTGATGCGCAACCGGCATTCTTTTCGGCGCTACCCCCCCTCCCCCCTACCCCCTTGTTGGCCCTGTCTCCCCCGTCCCCCACCAACCCCTTTTGGCCCTATGCCCCCCCTCTGTTAGCCCTATCTCCCCCATCCCTCCTGTTGGGCCTATCTCCCCCCATCCCCCCACTTACCCCTGTTGGCCCTATCTCCCCCTCCCCCACCCCCTGTGTTGGCCCTATCCCCCCCACCCCTCTCCTCACCCCTCCCATGCAACCCTAGGAGCCCCGGTGTCAAGCTCAGCTGCCTCGCGCGAACAGGTTTCAAGACGCCGCCGCCCATTGGCAAGTCGCCGTCGCGGGAAAAGCGTGTGGTCATCCTCGGTGCCCCGGATGTCCGCTATTCGCCGTTCTTCTTTTTTTTTTTTCTTCTTCTTTCTTTCTTTCTTTCTTTCTTTCTTTCTTTTTTTAAGTTGTAGGCGCGCAGATGCGACGAAAAACTTTCCTCGGGCGAAAAATTTTCCTTTTTTTTCTTTCTTCTCTTTTTCCCTTTTTTGTATGTCTTTTAGGAAGGCTGTCCTTTCGGATGCGACAGACGATTTTTTATTTCTTATTTTAAAGGGCGTGTATATTTCAGTCACTTTTCATTGAACATCATTTTTACTATTATAATGGTGATGATGGTGATAATAAGAATATTAGAAATTATTAAGAGCAGTGATGATAACAATGTTGATAGTGATAATGATGATGATATTAATAATAATAGTAATGGTAATAAAGATGATGATGGTGATGGTGATGGATGATGATGATGATGATGATGATGATGATGGTGATGGTGATGGTGATGGTGATGGTGATGGTGATGATGATGATGGTGATGGTGATGGTGATGGTGATGGTGATGGTGATGATGATGATGCTAGTAATGATGATGATAATAATACTAACAACAGCAACAATACTAACAATAATAATAATAATAAAATCTAAAATCGAATAAGCTCTAACCCCCCCTCTTTCCCCCCAGGTGGCGAGGTGGCCGAGGAGTGCTCCGAAGCCGAGCTAGCCTTCTCTTGCCCCGAAGATGAGGAACTGGCTATCCGGGAAGCCTGGCTCTACGGCTCCACGGCCCGAATCATGGTGGACCAGGGCCAGGGAGACAAGTGCTACGTGCCCGAGTACATGGTGTCTTACAAGCAGGGGACCATCTTACAGTACATCAACAAGCAGTAAGTGTATGGGGGACGGTATGTTTGTATTGTGAATGACAGCACATGCGATGGTTTCTGATGTCTTTAATTGTATCTAATGTGTGTGTGTAATGGCTTCTAATGACTTTAATGGCTTCGAATGTCTTTAAATCTTGTCTTTCGCCTTTGTAATGATTTGCGAAATGGGTCTCTTCTAGTTCGTGTTTATATTAGGTGAAAGGTCAAGGTTTTCTTTGCTTCGTGAAGTGAGATGCGACTGGTACTGGAGTGTAGATTGAAGAATATCCTTGTCGTTAAAGTAGTCTTCCGAATCCTGAGGAAATTACCTCCTTGAGTCCACTGAGAAATATTTTTCACGCTAGAGAACAGAAATCAAAATATTTTTCATGCTAGAAAACATAACTTTGAATATTTTTCACGCTAGAGGACAGAACCCAAAATATTTTTCATGCTAGAGGACAGAACTCAAAATATTTTTCTCGCTAGAAAACAAAACTTTTGTTTTCACTTTAGAGGACATAACTCAAAATATTTTTCACTTTAGAGGACAGAACTCAAAATATTTTTCACTTTAGAGGACAGAACTCAAAATATTTTTCACTTTAGAGGACAGAACTCAAAATATTTTTCACGTAAGAGGACAGAACTTGAAATATTTTTTCACGTTAGAGGACAGAACCTAAAACATTTTTTCACGCAAGAGGACAGAGCTCAACATCTTCGCAACCACCTCTTTGATTTTTTTTTTTTTTTTTTTTTGGGGGGAGGGGGGTAGGTTGAGGCGACTGCCTAAGCTCACGTTATTTATTTATCCATTTATTTCCCCCCATATGTAAAGATAAATCCATAAGTCTAAACCAGTAAATGGTGCCATTCGTCGGTCATAGATTATGTCTAACGCATCACTTACATTTTTCTAGCAATACTTTGGCCTATTCGTATTTTCGTATTTATTTGTCATTTAGAAACACTCAGCGAACGAAGGTAGGAGAAAGAGAGGGATGCATCCGGTGTGTAAGGACGTTGGAAGTGGAGAAACAAATGTGATAATTAGAGAAAATTTGCGCGACGAAAGCAAGTTTGAGTGCGGGGAAAAACGAAATTAGTAAGATAAAGAAGAAAGAAAGATAAAAGTGGTAAATTGTGAGATAAACAGGTTGGTGGGAGAAATATCTAATACATGACACGAACGGCAGAGGTATACTCGACTCGACTCAG
>NC_061825.1:12959729-12972229 GCF_019202785.1 Penaeus chinensis
ATTTTACATAGATCAATATCACAATACAAAGTTATATACATTGATCAGTAACCCAAAAGCACAGTACCAACTTAACAACTGCTTTTCTATTCAGTGCTTTGTGGTTTGGAGATGATGTATAGTAATCCAAGTTTATTTTGTTCAGCTTTGGGCTGCGAATCACCACCTACTCCTCAGGATGGTTACCGGTCATTTCGCAATGCAACTCATGCTGAATACTGGTGTTGCGTCCATCATGTATTCCCAGATACTCTAGAGCGACGCCGGATATTAAAATGTAACCGCGGAAGCTCCTGGAATGATACAGTTCCTGACTGCATTGGTAGGCATTGTATATATAAAGTTTTAATTTTGAAGAAAATTATGCCATATTTTTAGAAATTTTGCCATCATACATTGAAGCAACATTATATACCACCTGTATAAGTCTTTTTCAAGATGACTTTTTCATAATACACAGGAGTACACTACTGGTCACTGTATTTATATTTGTATCACAAAGCAATTCTTTTCAATACAGAGCTTGAAGAATTGCTGGAAGTTGGTAATATCACAGAAAAAGAGTTCACTGGACTTATTAATGGATCTACAAATGGTGCACATGCAGAAATGTATCAAGAAGCCCACATAGTATATGGTATGGACTAGAAACAATATATTTTCCTTTTCTGTTCATTCTTGCTTATCTAAAGTCATATTTCTTGAATTAAGTCTCCATAATAAGAGTTATCTCACTTACTGTCTGTCTATTTTACAGATCTTATATATTTTTTCTGCGTGTTTTAGCAAGAGCTTGAGATTTCAATTTAATTTATTTTTTAAAAAAACATTTTTTCAGGCCTGTTTTCTACTATATCTTTTCTTTACATCTTTACTCATTTTAATTTCCCAAATTTCAAAAATTGATGCGAACCCTTCATGCATTGTGAAGCATGAAATGCTTTATAATAAAAAAAAGAGCTATTCTGCAATAATTTCTTTACTCCTAATTAACCTCTCAGCACCAAGTATTGATGAGCCTATCTCCTCCCAACAGCCAAGTTAGTGCACATGTCTCTTAGGTATTCAAGAAAATTGCAACAAAGTCCTTATAATAGCATACCCCATTTCCTTATCCTCTCCTGCCCCAATTCTGCCAGGGCCAACCTAGTCCCTTGCTGCCAGCTGCATGGACACATCTCACACTGCATTCCTCTTTAGTTTGGTCAATTTTCTTCCAACATACACATGAGACATCCAAACATTAACAAACTCTTGGTTCTGTCAGTAAAATGTTTACAAACCTCCCCTGGCACTCTCTGAAGTAAGCAACAGAGGTACCGAAAGTCATTCTTCACAGAATGCGCCTAGGTTATCACTGTGCATGGCAGATTATCCCAACAATCGAACGCGATGAAAGGTGCTGCAAGCACTGCGGCGAGCCGAACGCCACACTAGTCCACTACCTAGAAAATTGTGACCATACACAATTCCTGAGACATGGACCGCCCACAACAGCCGCCGTGCTGGTAAAGAGGCTAAGCGAAATGCTTACACCATGGCGGCAGGAGCGCCTGCTGGCAATCCCGCCGCTACGGTAAGCACCGAGTGTCAGACAACTCAATGAGACAGCCGTAAAAAGCTGACACAGGCCGGGCCATATCTAGAAGGCCTGGGCGAAGCTAGAACTTCGCAAACCAAACCACCACCACCTCCCCTGGTGCCAAGAGGTTAAAAATGCATCTTTACATATCCAAGCATCTTTATTTAAAAATAATTATCTGATCTGTTATGTTCACATCATGTATCATTGAGTCAGAGAAACATCTCAGTACCTATATAAGTGTTTCTAATTTTTAGCTTTATACTCTGACAGATCTAGTGGTTCCAACAGTGATTATGTCTATTTTGGTCATAGGCAATGTGGCCGTGGTCGTGCTTATCATTTACTGCCGCAGGTGAGTAAACCAAACTTTTACTTACGCATTTCTTTTTTTCTTTTTCTCTTTCAGTTAATTCTTGTTTATAAAATGATAACATGCTTCTGATTACTGCACACCTACTTGATTTGACAGTATACCTGCATTTGTGAGAATTCGTAAATCTAACAATGTCATGACCTATATAGTAATTGCTTTTTATATAAATAATCAAATATGAAATTCATAGTGTATGAACTTTAGATATGATTTAGATATTTTCTTCTACTCTGCCTTTTCTTTAAATATTTATAACTGTCAGCCTGTAAATAAATCTGAAACTTTATTGCCTCAATGCCTATGTATATTTAATGCATCTTGCTTCACAATGCTCTGCAGGGATGTCATGGATGAGAGTTCTCGAAGTGAGGAGCTGGAATCTATCAAAGCAAATCCTGAACCAACTGACACTTTAGATTCAACACCGTGTAGTGTGTAGATTTCTGCTGTGCTAAATATATACCATATTTAAGGAAGAATATTGCTACTGGAGAAATAATAACAATCATTGTAAAAGAAAAAATATCTGTACAATCTCAGAATGTATAAATGGTGTTATTTTTGGCCTACAAACAGACAAAAGGAAGAGACCAGTAATATACCATTATAAGTCCTAGTCATTAATACCTATCTGTAATGTCAAGCACTAATGTATATGTTATTTATTTAACATATCTAGTCATTAGTTGTGCCAAATAGTTTTGGTATTAAAAAAAAACATTGTCCCCTAAAGATCTTGTTGTTTTCCTTTTTTTTTTTTTTTTTTTTTTTAATAAATACAACTGAAACTAGGCTGCATTTAGTGGACACTAAATTAAAAATGTAATTAAAGAATCTCTTATAAGATTACATATGATAAGGAGCTGAATGACCCACACTTCAACTTATTTTTTAAGCAAAAAAATTATATTCTTTTTATGTAAATCAAATGGTTGAGTTCTTTACAAAAGAAGGCTTTACAAGTATCAGTAAAAACTGAATTAAAGTCCTTGCACTTAAAATATACAAGAGTCCATCAATAAAATGTCATAAAAATCTTTCAATTCCTGGGTGTAATTTATATGTTCATGTATCTGTAAAAATAAAATGACTCTTAGCTAATGAACCCTGTGGCATATATAAAAAAAATTGTCTATCAGAACTACAAAATCTGTTGAATATTCATTTGACTTTATAAGTGAACCTTTACAATAAAGGATGTATTGTGTACAATATTAATTATACCCATTACAGAAATGTAAAGGGGAAAACAGTACTTAATTTTATTTTTTCCTCAGCTTAGAAATGGATAGATATATGTAAAAGTTTCAAATTCCTCAATATTTATAAACATTTAGTCTTCTAGTGCAAGATTCCCTTAGAATACTGACAAGTTTTATATCAAAGATATACTTTTGTAATGAAAAGGCAAGTCACAGGAGAAAAAGAAATGTACTATAGTAACTCCTCTCAAAGTAAGACGTAGCAATTGCCAACCTTAAAAGTTGCATCAGCAGTTGCTGCCATATAAAGTAAGTATAGTCATGGTGCTGCTTCTTGTAAAGGGGTTTACTAATGATGATGCATTATCTCTATAGTAATCACAATGCCTTTTTATCATTTGACCAAGAGTTTGATGCATTGCTATCATTAGTAACCTTAAGCAGTCAGCACCATGGTAAAAGCTTTTACACTCAAGGTTCTCCCTCCAATGTCTTGCTGTAAGAGGGTTAATATTGCATTTCTGCATGAAAGTCATATTTGCCTAATGCGTCATAAATGCACTTTAAATAAATGCATTCTCTCATATCAGATCTGAAAGGTAACATTTGATATCAAAATAAGAAATAATCCGTACATATACAACACTAAACTAGTTGCAAGTGGCTCCCAATTCATATTACATACGCCTTTCAATGGTTGACATTAGTAGTCTCTATGAAAGATTACAAAAACAAAGGATTCCAGAAATTTTTGAATAATGTTTCACACCTTTTTACTCCTTTGTTAACTTTAAAATAAAGTAATACATATTGCATATAGTAAATCAAAACCTTGGGAACCACTGCACTAGATTCTCACAAGATTTTTTTTCTTTACATATGAGCATGAAACACCATTTCTTCCTTTTCTGTAATGAAGAATTTTGATTTGTATTACCAAAATTCTAGAATGATTTCCACTCTATCCTTGCCCAATACAAATTTTGGTCATGATATTCTTTTAAAAATTTGCTTCATCAGTTCATATTTATTTATACTTTGCTTGTTTTTTATTGTTGGGTGAATCTCAACTATGAAATACATGACATATTATCTTCAGTATAATCACAGCGTCAAAATGCCTTAAAAATCAGGACACTTTTTGGCTTGCATAGATATCACATTAGAGAAATTTCTTTTAGCACCAATGTATTAGAAAATGCTACAGTATTGCTTCATCTTTTGTTATTAAAGTTTTCTCTAATATGCAGGGTATGACATCCACACAAGCTGATCTATCACCATTATTCTTTTGGGATTTCGCTTTACATTTTGTAAATTTAGTTCTTTTTCTCAAGAATCTCAATTCTGTAATTACTTTCATCTGTTGTCATTTTGAGTATTGTTCTCTCCAGTATGATAACTAAAGTGTAAGAGACCTTTCACAGTGAACAGGCTACTGTTTTGTAAATGCTGCTATATTTTCTCATTAGTTTCTCCTCAGTGAATAAAAATTGTCAGCTTAGTAACATAAGGTCAAATGAAAATCACCGGTTGAAATGTCATTCCATATATTTTAAGTGTATATTATGTACATATTTTATAAAAAGAGGTCAGACTTGTTTGCTTTTTTCATATCCTTGATATACCTGGCAATAGTGATAATGGATCACAAAAGGTTATTGTTCTTCCTTTTTTTTTTACTGAGGCTATACAAAGCATATAAATATAACTGCTGATCAGTAAATTATTTATATGCAACAAGATATAGATTTAACAACAGCTCTACTACCTTTCATGGAGATGAAAAAAAAACAAAAACATTGGCTTAGTTATCTTGCCTTCTATCCATTTCATCTAAACCACAACCTCTGCTGACGGCTTTACATGACCTGGGAGTTTCTGGAGCTCGTGCTGTAAGAATACAGATATATGCATTTAGTTAAGAAAAAATGGAAGTGGGTGCAAACATATACTATACAATGCTCTGTGAATGCAATGATTTTTATAACATATTGAGTTAAAACTACTTTTTTGAACTTTTAATATACAGAGTAAATATTACTTCTCTGCTGACATTAGATGGACCCTCTTGGATTAGGCCTAGAAAAGGTACCTGAATGTCAACTATTCACAAATAAATATTCAGGGCAATTATTTAGATCCGTGACTTCATCACTTGTTTGAAGTCAGTGCCACATAACTTTATGCTATTTTATGACATTAAACAAACCTATGCTCACCAAAAGTGAAACAAAAAAAAAAAAAAAAATCTAAACCTACTTACACCTAAAGATATTCATCCCCAGAATTTCTCCTATAAAAAGCAAAGATTTTTTTTTTTTTTTTGTAATTGTTTGTGTATGTTGGGAGGGAGCAAGAGAGAGAGAGAGAGAGAGAGAGAGAGAGAGAGAGAGAGAGAGAGAGAGAGAGAGAGAGAGAGAGAGAGAGAGAGAGAGAGAGAGAGAGAGAGAGAGAGAGAGAGAGAGAGAGAGAGGGGGGGGGGCAGAGGCAGAGGCAGAGGCAAAGACAGAGACAGAGACAGAGACAGAGACAGAGACAGAGACAGAGACAGAGACAGAGACAGAGACAAAAACAGAGACAGAGACAGAGACAGAGATAGAGAGACACACAGACACAGAGAGTGTGCATGCGTGCGGGCCCGCATGTGAGAGAGAGAGAGAGAGAGAGAGAGAGAGAGAGAGAGAGAGAGAGAGAGAGAGAGAGAGAGAGAGAGAGAGAGAGAGAGAGAGAGAGAGAAAGAGAGAGAAAGAGAGAGAAAGAGAGAGAGAGAAAGAGAGAGAGAGAGAGAGAGAGAAAGAGAGAGAGAGAGAGAGAGAGAGAGAGAGAGAGAGAGAGAGAGAGAGAGAGAGAGAGAGAGAGAGAGAGAGAGAGAGAGAGAGAGAGAGAGGATATGTATATAGAAATGAAGATAGAGACCATGACACAGTCTAAGGTATAGTAACTTAGACACTACAATAAATCAGAGATATGATTGGCTCCCTAATATAACCAACACACTCCATTTTTTTTATTTTATATTTACCTTAGTCACTTTCATGGCAACACCTTCAGGTAAATTTCTTTGTATGTATTCCAAGAAAGTGTCAGCTGTTGACCCTGTCAGGCGAGCAAACTTCATTAGGAGAAAGTGTGTCCTCACTTCATACTGAACACGATGCTTCTTGTAGATGTGAACTGATTTCAGAAGAGTCCATCGTTTGAGGTGCTTGTCTGGCCAAAGGCTGAAACGAAATCCATTTGAAAATTTTAAAAAAAACATGAAATAAATCCCACCTACAAGATTTTCTACTAACATTAATCAACTAATAAGAAAGTCTTTTATATACAGATCATAAACTCCAAGGTAGGTTATCTTACACTTCTTGAACTGGGATCTCAAGGTGTCTCGCAGCTGTAGTGACAAAGGTATGGTAAGAACGTAAGACGGCAGGTTCGTGTCCACGGCATTCTACTTCTACCAAGCTGTACAATTTGTCAGGTTCACCCACAGCAAGTCCCTGCAATCATTAATAATGATTTCCAGACCTATGCTAGTGCTGCTCAAATACATATACTGTAAATGCTGTTAGATATGATAGTGTTTTAAGTTATACCGATATAAAATATGAGAGAAACTTTCAACAGATTTATTATCTATAGTAAGTAGCTTCATATACATACAATATTTCTCATGTTTATCAATGTTTATACAATATTACACACAATATGACAACAAGGATATAGCAATATCAAATGAGAGACAAGGGTAGTTACACAAAAGTTCTCTCTTTAGGTTATGCCTATTTTTCATTCCAATAAAAATATATTGATTTTATCATATGTAATACATAATGAAATCACTATACAAGATTATGATTTGGGAAAAATAACAACAATGATGATCTACTTGAAATTACATGTATCCTAGAATTCATTACAAAGAGCTCAATACAGAAAAGAAAATGGAAAAAAATTGTGAAAAAAAACATAAAAGTGTTTGAATACATCAGTGACATGATAGAAGATCATTAAAAGCAACTTCCACACTTACAACTTCAGATGGTGAAAGGTTTAAAGCTGAAGAGTGGAGCAGTCTTGAACTGTATACAGTTTGTGTTGATGCAGAGGGAACAGCTAATGGTGTATGTTTTCTCCTTCCATTTAACCAAGCCACAGATCCTAAAGGCACCCATGACGTTGACTTTCTTACTGCATTACTACCACTGAAACTGCTTCCTGCCTGCAATAAAGAACACATTTTAACAGATGTTCAGCTTTCTGCTCCCTTTGTTAATGTAATCAAAACTATCTTATGAAATACAGAAATACTTCTGTAATAAATGTGATACTCAAGTACCTTGCTATTCAAGAAAAGGGTGTATTTTCCACTCATACAATATTACTTTTCTCATCTATGCCACATTTTTTTTTTTTCTGACCATTATAATAAAACATTTCCATAAGAGTGAAAAAAAAAAGAAATATCAAATAACAAAGCAAGCATTAACAAACTTCTCACAACTGACAGCACTACAAACTCGCTGCCCTCGCAGCTGACTATTGTTATTGTCGCATCAACATGGCTTGAGCCGTCAAGGGAAGAGCAAATGAATGGCGCTCCTGGATGTTCCTGAGTCTACTACAGAGTTCAAAATGTATTCCCACAAGAAGGACAGATTACAGAGATAAAATATGTACTTCAGTGTCCTATGCTCCGGCCATACGGTGGATATATATTTTTTTCTGCAGATATTCTCTGCTTTTGTACATAAATGCTCCCTCAATATGGTGGTCTGATTGTTTGTGACAATTTTTAGCTATCATATACAATAAGCTTATTGTGTTTTATACAAGGTTTGAACACAGTGGCTAAATGTAAAGCCACAAGAATCATCTCCAAAGACTGCTTTTCATTTATAACCTAGAAAACTAATGATTTTAGGCAGGATTTTATATATATATATATATATATATATATATATATATATATACACATATATATATATATATATATATATATACACATATATATATATATATATATATATATATATATATACACATATATATATATATATATATATATATATATATATATATATATATATACACATATATATACATATATATATATATATATATACATATATATACATATATATATACATACACATATATATACATATATATATATACATACACATATATATATATATATATATATATATATACACATCTATATATAATATATATATAAAACCAAAGAAAAATTGTAACTCACTTATATATGTGA
Source organism: Penaeus chinensis (assembly GCF_019202785.1). Classification (NCBI taxonomy): domain Eukaryota; kingdom Metazoa; phylum Arthropoda; class Malacostraca; order Decapoda; family Penaeidae; genus Penaeus; species Penaeus chinensis. The sequence goes on from NC_061825.1 coordinate 12,968,165, forward strand.
ATATTTTACTATTGTAAAGTCCTTGCAATTCCTTTTTTTGTGTGTATCAAACTCTAAATATAAAGATATAAAAAATCAAAATTGATAATGTATATATTCCTTTTAAAATAAAGGTAAAAATGTTTTGTATTATTTCAGTTATCCTTATCAGTCTACTACTCACACTTCTTTCAACATTTACCTGAATTTATATAATTGTGATAACAAACTAAAATCACATGTTACATCACAGGATAAATATTACCAGTAGCTATTTTGGATCTAATAACCTTACCTAAGATCTCTATTCTATATCTATAACCACTATTACATTTCTCTTAAGCTTCTCTCTTTTTTTTTTTTCTCCCACCTAGAATTATATCCAGTTTCTCTTGCTTCTTCTGCCTTTTTATTAACCCAATGCCGACGGTCATGACGTGTACATACATGCTTTGCCCACTGTGAGTTACTTGTTTGATTGTTTTTACACATAGATGGCTACACTTGTACTAAGTCAACAATGAGCCAGTTACGAGTACTGCCTGTCTTGCCCGTTTACCCTTTTCTTTGGTTTACAAAAATATTTTACGTTATCTTATTTTGCTGTTACTAACGTTTAAAACATAATATTTATAATGTTTATAATAAAAATAACACCATCGATATCCATAGCACTAGTAAAAAAATACGTTTTTCCCACCAAATCAAATCATATAAAGTCATATGGTCTACTAATTGACTCCTTTGTGGCTAAACACTAGTAGAGCCATCTATGTGCAGAGACATTTCACAAAAAATATAGAAAATGAGCACGGCATTTTCCCCATTTTTTATTCATTTTCCCCAGCGGCATTGGGTTAATGATTAAGTATACACATATTAGATGACTCCGATATCATAAACCTATCTATCTATCTATCACACCAACACTTGTATATTGCACAATACTTAAAAATAAGGATGAACCTAAGTCAAAAGGCAAGTCATTACAATAAATAGGAGACACAAAGATGAAGATTTGTATGACAGAACATGCCATTCCCATCCTTGAAAACAAAACTAAGTGTTGGTAAATACATACTGCCCGTCCTTTTAATTTTTTTTATAGTTAAGCAACTAACTATAAACATAAATATATACACCTAAATATGCAGCCACACTGTACCATTTCTTAAAATATAATTCAAGCATAATTGTATATATCCTACATTCATTTCGACTTTCATATTCAGAAGCAGTGCTCTTCTACCTTCAAATTGTTAGATGTGCTAAAGGATCTAGAAGTCATATATGGAGTATGACTCTTCAGGAATAACTGCCTTTGCAAACAATGGTAATGAAAAAAATTGAAGTGAACAGACCTTGGCCTACGATAACAAGGAAGTTGCAAGCTCATTCTATTTGGTTTCCTTATTGACTTCTTGCATTTAAACTACACAAAACACTTTTTATGCTCCTAGTATGAATAATACAAAACACCTTATGTCTCTATTCCTGAGGATTATTTAACTGCTGCCAATTGCAAAGGCCTTGCGAGGTACAAGGAATTGTTTGACTCAAGGTGGTGAGTAATCGCCAAATTAATCATTTGCACCGGGTATAGGCATTGCCCATCTAAGTTTTGTTTTGTTATTTTTGTTTACAAAGAGAGGATGTCAAAAGCATTTTGTTATCAAGTTGCTGATTACTAGACCTACCAGCCCATTCATTCACTGAATTTTAAAGTAGAATTCTACATTTCTACAATAATTATCATAATAATGTTATCATCATAATTATCATTATCACCATTACAGCTGTAATACTAATAATTTTTAAGCTTATTAATCTCCTGCCCCTAAAATCTCCCCCTTCATAGAACAATGTCTTAAAAAAATTTCATAACTTATCAATACTAAATCAAAAGAAGTCATAAATGCTTGCAAAAAACATTGCTGAAAGATATAAGTAAATATTGCAATATATGTAACACAAATTTGAGTAAACATTGCTGAATGCAGCCATCAACACCATACAGAGAATTGTTGTGGTCATGTAGTGGTGCCTAAATTTAGTACTACGGCAGTTTATTAAAAAGTAGAGGCTTTCAGATAGTTCCCACACTACAAATATTCTATTCTTTTAATTTCCAGACAATCTTTTGGATGAACATGTGCATCAAGAATCTCTAAATCTTGCAAAAGTTTCATTTATTACTATTAAATCTATACAATAAGCAACAATAAATCAAGAAGTATATATTGTCTACCATACTACTACTTTCTGCCAATTGTTAACCCAATGCCAGCGGGGAAAATGAATAAAAAATGGGGAAAATGCTGTGCTCATTTTCTACATTTTCTTTTTTAATGTCTCTGCACACAGATGGTTCTGCTAGTGCTTAGCCATAAAGGAGTCAATTAGTAGACCTTGTGACCTTACGTGATTTGAATTGGCGGGAAAAAAGTATGTTTTACTATCAATGGTGTTATTTTTTTTATAATTACTATAATGTTATAAACATTAGTAACAGCAAAATAAGATAACGTAACATATTTTCGTAAATCAAAGAAAAGGATAAAGGGGCGGGACAGGCAGTACTCGTAACTGGCTCATTGGTGACTTAGTGCAAGCCATCTATGTGTAAAAACAATTAAACAAATAACTCACAGTGGGCATAGCACATACGTACACGTCATGCCCATTGGCATTGGCTAATTTCATTTACTGACATATTGCAGTGCACAATTCATTCTGTACTAGTCTACATTATTATTTAGACAAACATTTGAGCCCTTCATTTTACAAGAATAATGTTGATATTATCATAGTAAGAATTTATATATGGGGGAGATAACTTCAACTACATTTTTATGACTATATGTGGACAAATATATATCCCACAATTAGCTTTATGGAGATGTGATGTTTCACATAAAACAAACATGACAAATCCTATTCTAATCATCTTCTAAATGCTCAGCCTTATCATTTGGATTATGTGTAAGAAATTACATACACTGTTTCTATGACTACACTGCACAGGATGAATTTAGAAATATTGGATCCTGAGCCACTATGCCAACAGGCATTTGCTCATACCATTTCATTTCTTCAATCATATAAAACTAAAAAAAAATTAGACATTATATACTGGCATAACAAGAAGAGAAGGCAAATATAGAGCAGAAATGAAAAAAAACATAGTAATCTTTTCAGTTTCCTTGGAGAGTTATCACTATGGAATGGAATTGCTATTATGTATTCTACAATGGAGCTGGATATTCCTTAAACATGTGTTCTAGGGAGAGCAGCATGCATCAGCTGCAATGGAACCTCGTGTGAGGAGACAGAGAGAAAAATGTGCTAGTGTGTTAGGCATTTGGCTGATAAAATCTATATGTATATCAACGTTTTTCCATACATTTCCCAAAATTACTTATATTAACCCCTTGCCGACAGGGTACGACGGGTAGACACGTGCTATGCCCACTGTTAGTACTTGTTTGATTGTTTTTACACATAGATGGCTATACTTGTACTAAGTCACCAATGAGCCAGTTAGGAGTACTGCCCGTCTCGCCCGTTCACCCTTTTCTTTGATTTACGAAATATTTTACATTATCTTATTTTGCTGTTACTAATATTAAAAAACATTATAATAATTATAATGTTTATAATAAAAATAACACCATCGATATCCATAGCACTAGTAAAAAACACGTTTTTCCCGCCAATTCAAATCACGTATGGTCACAAGGTCTATTAATTGACTCCTTTGTGGCTAAGCACTAGCAGACATTTCACAAAAAATATAGAAAATGGGCACAGCATTTTCCCCATTTTTTGTTCATTTTCCCCGACGGCATTGGGTTAATGTAAAAATTTCCAAGCTGCACCTATCACACCAAGTATTAGCATCACATGAGCAAATTCAAATAGTTTCATAAGCACTCTGGTAAAAAATGGCACAGCATTATAGTGAAACTGGGAAATCTATTGAAGATAGGGTGGCTGTACAAAGTCAGCCATAGTTCATGCTATTTCAGACACATCTGTGTAAATTCAGGCACTCATAAATCCATCCATATCAAAATGATGTCTCTT
>NC_061825.1:12977229-12982229 GCF_019202785.1 Penaeus chinensis
TTCCTGTAGTTCCTCGTCGAAAGTAACAGTTTCCTGTGGTCCCTGGTCAAAAATGACTGGCTCCTGTGGTTCCTGATCGTAAGTAACTGGTTCCTGTGGTACTTGGTCAAAAGTGACTGGCTCCTGTGGTTCCTGATCGTAAGTCACTGGTTCCTGTGGTACATGGTCAAAAGTGACTGGCTCCTCTGGTACCTGTTCAGAAATGACTGGCTCATGTGGTACCTGGTTATGAGTGACTGGCTCCTGTGGTATTTGGTCAAAAGTGACTGGTTCCTGTGGTACCTGGTCATACGTAACAGGTTCCTGTAGTACCTGGTCAAAAGTGACTGGTTCTTGTGGTACTTGGTCAAAAGTGACTGGCTCCTGTGGTACCTGGTTATGAGTGACTGGCTCCTGTGGTACTTGGTCAAAAGTGACTGGTTCCTGTGGTACCTGGTCATACATAACAGGCTCCTGTGGTAACTGGTCAAAAGTGACTGGTTCCTGTGGTACTTGGTCAAAAGTGACTGTGTTCTGTGGCTCCCGTCCAAAAGTTACTGATCCCTGTGGTAACTGTTCAGAAGTGATTGGTTCTTGTGGTCCCTGTTCAAAAGTGACTGGTTCTTGTGGTCCCTGTTCAAAAGTGACTGGTTCTTGTGGCACCTGCTCAAAACCGACTGGTTCTTGTGGTCCCTGTTCAAAAGTGACTGGTCCTTGTGGTCCCTGTTCAAAAGTGACGGGTTCCTGTGGTCCCTGTTCAAAACCGACTGGTTCTTGTGGTCCCTGTTCAAAAGTGACTGGTTCTTGTGGCACCTGCTCAAAACCGACTGGTTCTTGTGGTCCCTGTTCAAAAGTGACTGGTCCTTGTGGTCCCTGTTCAAAAGTGACTGGTTCTTGTGGTCCCTGTTCAAAAGTGACTGGTTCTTGTGGCACCTGCTCAAAACCGACTGGTTCTTGTGGTCCCTGTTCAAAAGTGACTGGTCCTTGTGGTCCCTGTTCAAAAGTGACTGGTTCTTGTGGTCCCTGTTCAAAACCGACTGGTTCTTGTGGTCCCTGTTCAAAAGTGACTGGTTCTTGTGGTACCTGCTCAAAACCGACTGGTTCTTGTGGTCCCTGTTCAAAAGTGACTGGTCCTTGTGGTCCCTGTTCAAAAGTGACTGGTTCTTGTGGTCCCTGTTCAAAAGTGACTGGTCCTTGTAGTCCCTGTTCAAAAGTGACTGGTTCTTGTGGTACCTGCTCAAAACCGACTGGTTCTTGTGGTCCCTGTTCAAAAGTGACTGGTTCTTGTGGTCCCTGTTCAAAAGTGACTGGTTCTTGTGGTACCTGCTCAAAACCGACTGGTTCTTGTGGTCCCTGTTCAAAAGTGACTGGTTCTTGTGGTACCTGCTCAAAACCGACTGGTTCTTGTGGTCCCTGTTCAAAAGTGACTGGTTCTTGTGGTACCTGCTCAAAACCGACTGGTTCCTGTGGACCCTGTTCGAAAGTAACTGAGCCTTCTTCAAACGTGACTGGTTCCTGGTTTCTTACTATTTCTTGTTCAAATGTTACTGGTTCTTGTGGTGTTTGCTCGTAAGTCATTGGTTCCTGTGGTGTCTGTGGGAATGAATCCGTGGCTTGGTCTTGAGATGTCTCATAGTAAGTAATTTCAGGCATCTGTGACTCTTGGTGATAATTTGTGTGTGAATATCCAGTGCCTTGGTTTTTGTTAAATTCAATCGTGTTCGCGTGGACATCGTGAGCAATAAGACCTTGTATGTCATGGTCCCCTTGAGATGAAAGTGGAATTCCTGCCTCATCTTCTTGGCTGAAAGGGCTGGTCGTGACATCATGGAGGTCAGTTTGGAAGGTTGTAGTTTCATCTACATCAGCTGGGAAGAATTTCGTTTCTTTGTCGTTGTCTTTGGCTACTGGGAGGAATGTAGTATCTTCCTCAGTGGGGATGGAGGTGACGTCTTCCTCATCATAAGGAGTGGGAGTAACATCTTCCCGGTTGTCAGGAAGGATAGTAGTGTATTCATCCTGAAGGAAGGGAGGATGTGTGGCTTCTTCAGCAGGTCCTTGGTCTGAAACTGATACTCCTTGGGTAATATTAGTGCTTGCGTTTTGTCGACGATCATTCTCTCCCCTCTGAATCAGGGACACCACAGGATCTACAGGGGCATTGTTGCTGCTCACGACCTCAGGGTGTACTTCAGGAATGATGAGTGTTCCATACAATGAGGAATCTATCTCCAGGCTACCTTCCTGCAGTTTTAGCTGAACATCATCATGCTCTGGCACTTCAGTCACTATCTCTGTGCCAGTCTCGAATGCAGTCACAGCTTCCTCTGTCACACTGGCTGTCTCGGGAGCTTCATAGAGTTGTGGAATCTGAGGGTGGATAATATTCACTTCTGGTTGCTGGAAGTCTCCTTCTACACTGAGAGTTACAGGACTTTCATGGCGGATGTCGATCTGGAAAACCTCGTTATGTTCAGTGTCTTCTGGTGCCACTGTCGTTGTCTGAATATCACTGTCTCCATATACCTCTTCTGATGATTCACTGGAATAATCTGTCTCTTCAACAAGGCCTGTAGTGTCCTGTACCTGCGTATTGTCAAACTGTGGATTTTCGCCACTTAGATCCTGAATGAAGGGAGGAGTCTGTGGGGAGAATTCACCTACAGCAATTCCATAACTGTAATCCTGCCCTTTGGTTGGACATGAAATGCTGTTGCACAAAGGCTGGACAGCCTCGGGGACCTGGCCATGTTCCAAATCAACTGGAGAAGCAGTCGTCTCATCTTTTTCTTGCAGACCATAGAGTGAAGTCACACCTTCCTGATTAAAATCCTCTGTGTATTCCTTTTGTACGACTTCAGACTGATTTGAAATTTCTTGTTCTCCCACAAAATCTGTAGGTAGATCTGTCTGAGCCACACCAAACGTACCTTGGGTTGCTGCTTCAGCAGGAGCTTCAAATACTTCTGATGGTATTTCAATAATGAATGTTGATGGTACTTTCGTTGGGGGAATATGTGGGAAATCTGAAGTCTCGGTTCCATAGCCATGAATTTCCTCTTCTTGAGCAGGTAAGTCCTCACCTAGAACAGGGAAGCCTGTAGGCTCATCATCTAGCTGTTCAGGGAAAACAGTCGTTACAGAGAAATGTTCTTCTCCATCACTAACTGGGAGAACTTCAATTGCATGGACGGGGAAATGTTCTTCTCCTATGGTGGAAAATTCTTCAGTGTGAGTGAAGGTCTGTTCATGACCATAAGCAGGGATGTGCTCTTCGTTGTAGAAAGGGATCTGTTCTCCAGCATGCAACTGTACATGGGAAGCCTCTTCCTCTTCTAGGGTAGGAAATTGTTCTTCGAAATTTGCCACAAATTGTTCCTCATCCAGAAGAGGAACAGTTGGGGTAGTGAGTTCTTCCTCTTGGATCGCACTTCCTTCTTCATCGTTAACAGCAAAATGACCTTCACCTTGAAGAGATCCTTCCTCGGGTTGCATAGGGATACGAATTCGCAACTGAAGGGGGTGGATTTGTTCATTACCTGTTCGAACTTCTACAGTTGAAGCAAGGAATTCGTCCTGGAGAGGGACGTACTCTTGTACTTTAGCATGGTACTCGCCTTCCTGGCTATAAAGCTGTTGTTCCTCTTGAATGGAGAGTTGATTTTCCCCTTGCTCTTCTAGTTGGACGGGACTTTCTTCTTCAATAGTAACAGTCTGAGTGGTCTGCTCTTCTATTTGAACTGGGAATTGTATTTTTACTTGATCTGAGTCGTCATGCAAACTAGGGACCTGTTCTTCTTGAGTGAAAATCTGTTCTTTGCCTTGTTCTTCATCAAGGACCTGCTCTCCCTGGGTGGGAGCCTGCTGTTCTTCAGTCTGAACAGGAAACAGTCCCTGGGCAATCAACTGATCATCATTTTCTTGTAATTGGTTCTCTTGTATGGGATGCATTTTTTCTTCTTGGACTGAAGTTCCTACTTGAGAAATATGGAAGACAGTCTCGGGTGTGTCATCATACCTTGGGGCTGCTGAGAGTTCTGGGGATGCGACTTCATTTTTAACTTCATTGTCCCTTGCTTGGTGATCTTGTTCAATGGCCTTGTTTTCATTATCGACTTGTGATATGCCAGGGACGATAAGATTTTCTTCTTCGGCGATCCCTCCAGTAGCATGAGCTTCTTCAGGTAGATTGTGCACAGAGACAGATTCTCCTGTGTTAAGAGTGGGACCGTCATATAGTTGAGACACTCCTCCACTCGGCTTGGCTACACAGTCTGCTGATCCCTGGCCACATGCAGTTGGTTTCTCAAAGGCGACATCGAGTTCATTTTGTTCTTCCTGTGAAGTGCTGGGTGTATTCTGTGTGTCCTTTTGATCAGGTATCAACTGGTTGATAACTTGCCGAATTGTCGAGTCTTCAATCTCAGCACCAATGGCCCCTGTGGAAATTTCTAGGACATTATGGATGATATTTTCTTCCTGAGGAACTTGGCTAATAAGAACTTCTTGGGGTTGCTGTACGGGAATTGTGCCGGATTCCTGGGGAACTGGCTGGATAAATTGGTGAACACGAGTGGGGATCTGATCTGGCAGAAGGATTGGATGTTCTTCCTTTTGGGTTTCCTGGACGGTCTGGCCTTCCTGAACTTGATGGATCTCTGGCTGGACTTGTTCAATCTGTTGGACTTGTTGAGTTTCCTGGGGTTGCTCCGTTTTTTGGCCAAAATCTTCTCTAACAACCTGTGTTTCCCGTGTCTCAGCAGCAGAGCCGATGTTGTTGTTCAGGTCAAAGAATCCTTCAGAGTCTTCGCAGTTGACGGTAAACCACCACTTGCAAGTAAAGTGCTGCTGGTCGAAAATGGTGCCGTTCGGACAGAGGAAGGCTTGGCCGCCTCGAACGTTACAGATGTGGAAAACCTGACACCTGGTTTCAATGTCAGCATAGTAACCTGCGGGAGCAAATAAAACTTCTATAAAGAGTGTATGGCAGTGGGACACTTAACAAAAATAACTGTATATTT
>NC_061825.1:12992229-12997229 GCF_019202785.1 Penaeus chinensis
GCTATTTTTGGATTATGATGTACACGGATACGTTATTTGGGATATGATGATTAGTAATGGATGGGAATTCATAGATACATATATATATTTTTTTTCTGTGCATTTTCATTATCTTTTTTCGAAACCTTTCTTTTTATTTGTATTTTTTCGGCGAAGTATATATTCATCTATTCACATTTTCGAGTGTACGTTCGACCATATATATGTTGTGTGCACTAATGTATTCTTGTATTTTTTTTTTCCTTTGCCTGAAACGATGATGCACATATTCACTGCACGTTTTAGATTGCAATCCTCCCGTGTTTAACTATACAGTATATTTCCCTTATCGTTTGCCTTTTGTACTGTTTCAGATGTAATCATAACCCGTTTGGAAAGCGCCTTTTTTTCTCGAAATTTTGCATTAAAGCTTTTGGAAAAGGAATAATGAACGCATAATGGCTTGCGGAAATGCTTTGTATGTACAGAAGAGACGGAGACCACGAATTATGAGCAGAAACGAGAAAGCGTCGTTCGCATATCTCGCATAATCCCTTGGATGCTTTTAAATTTTTCCCGCCAATTTATTAGACGTTGGTTATTTTACCCTGGTTATCGTTCTTTTATTTGGCTATGGGTATTTTACTTTGTTATTGTCTTTTTGCTATGGATTTTTTTTTTCTTTTTTTTGTAGGTATGGTTCCTTTAATTTCGACTTAATTTTGTCGTGATCATTTTTTGCCACAATTCTGTTTTTATTGTTTCATTTTTTTGGATATGGTACTTTTTTTTACTATGGGTCTTGATTATGGGTCTATGATTGTTTGTTTTTCTGACTATAGTTATCTTTCCTGGCAACGTTGTCGTTTTCCTTATGTCTTATCAAGCAAAATTTCTGTTGCTGTGGTTATGGTTCTCTCCCACTTTTATAATTTTTCCTACTGATGTTATATTTTTTTTCTTCTGTTTTTTTCAGTGATTCTTAACCCCTCCCACCCGAGTACCGAGCGAGCTTCACCTCTGGCGACCGCGGAGCCAGGAGCCAACCGCCGGTTCTGTCGGCCAGGCAGGAGGTCAGGGCATCGTGCAAAGACGCGCATTCCTGTCTGGGTCACGTCGCCCCGGACTGTGAGTTATAAAAGTGCATCACAACTAATCTCTCAATTATGGTAATTCACTTGATATAGGATACGTAAACTCTTAAATAATTCCGCCAAACAGCAGTATTTTATTGGATCCTATAGCATACAAATATATCAATTAAGGTTAACTATTTATGTTATAACTTGTCTTCCAACTAAAGTACTTCACTAAATATAGAATCCCAACTACACTAGATAACGAATATTAATCACAGGAAAGGAAGGGGCGTCTACATACGTTCTTTTTCAAGCTCATTATTGTCCCTTAAGTTCCTTGGGCAGGAAGGCGGAAAAGAGACATAGCGGTGATATTTTTTATTTACATGGACATTTTTTTTTATAGACAGAGAGAAGTGGACCTCCTATGAAGAGGTAGATAGACAAATTCCTTTTTCCTGAGAACCTAACCTTGGTATTGCTAACCTTCAAAGGCTACAGGACGTTCTTCATGTCGAAGCGCGAAGGAATGTCGGCCCAGTATTTTGTAGGGGGTGTGATTGGGGGGCAGAAGGATGCTCGGAAGGAGTCCTCAAGGGCAAGGAGAAGAATGTCCAATAAGGAGTTGTGGGAATTCAACGTCATAAGTCGTACGGTGTTTGAAGTCGCTAAGACTGAGAGGCAAGAAGGAACCTTAATGGCCATGGCGTTTTAGGCCAGGGAGCATGAAGCTAAAGAATTAAAGGTCGAGGTGGACCGAGATACGCGGAACAAGGACACAGAATCTAGAATCACAAATAGTATCAGATAAAAGCTGCAAAGGTCAGAGGGTAAAAAGAAAAAGAAAACCAAGGATATCAAGCTTTTTTAAAAATTTTATCTCATGAAGGTCAAGTAGTAAAGATGCAGACTTTATCAGTCCCTGGAGGTGAGATAGACGTGGGTTGGGCAGCAACAGGGCGGGAAGAGCATCGTAATGATGGGTTCCTTACAAGCATGGTCAGAGCTGGGAAGGTCCACTGGACGACCCAGACCAAAGGGTCAATGTCCGGCCCGTGTCAGGAATGGAAACAGACTCGTGTTGAAGAGCGGGACATCAACAAGAGAGCGAGTTTACATGTAAATGAGATGTGTCAAAAGTCTTTCGTTCGATTTCTTTTTTTTTTAAGATCGAGAGAAGAAAAAACAAGAAAAAATATACTTTTAATCAATTCCTGTACCTGTGAAATATTTTAACCAACCAGATAGAAACTGAATAATCAAAAGGGGAAAACCATGGGAACCCACAGGTCAGCGTGGACAAGGTCGGGAAAGATAACACGTAAGCTCACGTAAGAAAACGAGATGGAAAAAATGAGATAAGAAAGCATTAGCGGAAAGGAACGATAACGAAGAATATAAAATTTTAATAAGCACAAGAAAATAACAGTAAATATGTTACACAATCAGGGAAGATATCAAGCATGACAAGCAGGTTTCTTCCGCAAGAATGATAAGCACAGCTATCTAGAATGCAGAAGCAGCAAGAACTCAGGCAGGAGTCATGAAGAGTGTCGGCAAAGGTCGAAGAGCAGAGCGAAGACGTTAGTTATTGGAGACATTATTTAAGGGTTGATGTAAGGTTAAGTTGAAAGAAGATAACAAATAAAAGATAATAAAAATGTATCTAAAGTATATACTGTGTATGTAATTGCAAAAAAAATCTGGTAGAGGATGGAAAGGAACACTGTAGTAATGTATATGAAAAATGTAGAGCAAACAGATAAGCATATCAAGAAAGAAAAATATTTAACAGAATCAGAGAGAAACTAGAAGACATAAATAACAAGATAATTGTGAATATCTTTGGTATAGTTGTCAATTTTGCATTCAGGTAGGTAGCCGGCAAAAGCTGGGCTTGGTTTGCAAAGTTGAAATTCAAGCAGTGGTACTTTAGGCATTACATGTCGTAACATGTAATGTACAGTAACAGTGAGGCGATAAATAGTACGGTGTGTTAAAGGTATGAAATTAATTAGCCAAGAACGGTGATATAACAAGCAGATAGCCATGGATGTTCGAGGCGTGCAGTGAGGTCAGACACGGGCGCGAGCAGGATCGAAGGGCAAGGTCACCGCGAGAGGGTAATAAGCAATGGTCAGCAAAAAGAAAACACGCAGAGACGGCTAGCTAGAAGATGCCAGTCGAGATGTGGGGGCGTTAGCATAACCAGACCCGGGCGAGAGGAGAGCGAGCAGAGGTGAAGGGAAAGGAGAGAAGGGGGCGGGGGAAGGGGGAGGGGCGGGAGGGAAACAGACAGCCTTGAAGCCACCGCGGCGGCCAGTGACATCCGCCAAGGTCGAGGAGCGGCTGGGCGATGCGCCTCTTCGACCCTTTGTCCCTGTGTCTCGGCTCAGGAAAAATCTTGAACCCCGTGGCTGAAAGAATGGAGTTTTCGTCGAGGCAACAATTATCTCTCGTAAACGATGCTTCCATGTCCAGTTGTGGAAGGGATAATAGATATTAAAAGAACTGGAAAACTATATGGAGTACTATTCTCGCTATGTTGGGGGATTATGAATTTATTCGAAAACCTGAACATATTTTTTTGGTTCTCTGCATTTCTTAGTAAGCCCACTCCTTGTGTTGAGGACAGGACTTAACCGCATTTTGGAGTTACCACACAGTTCCCAGGAGATCGCTGCGACTTTAGCAACACTCTTCGTGACGCAAGCCTCTCAGAAGTCAAATAACAGGAGCTGCTTGAGAAGAGACCTGCAAAAAAAGAAAGAGGAAAAGTTAGATTCTTGTTTCTTTAAACTGTGAACTATGACTCGGGGATATGCAACGGAGAAAATGTATATCAAATGTTGACGCTTCGCTGACTTGCACGCGTAGAGAATTTTCTAGGCCTCGTTAAAAGTGTTGATTCACACTTTAAGCAACAAAAAAATCAGTTATGAGTGTCAATTCATTACCGACTCCCTCTGGCGGACACTACAAAGGCGCTTGAACCTTGCTAGAGGATTCGATTATCTTTTTCGAATTCTTTATGGTGCATTATTTTACAACGATAAAAATAAAATGAAACAGATAGAAAGCATGATGAACGGATAGATAGAACATTTTCACCTTTGATAAGCACGGGATCTGACTCAGCCCTTCGAAATAGAGGATCCAAAAACTTCACAGCACTATAAAACAAGAAATTACCCAATTCAGAATTCCAATAAACGGAAGTAGGACACGCTCATCCCCTTTACCCCCGCCCCAGATACAGATTCAGAATATAAAGCACGATGTTACAGCATTCTAGAACATACCGCTTCGGGAGCCTGGGAACCAATCAACCCAATTCTAGACAATCAATGATGCAGCGTTTCCTTCCGTGCAGAGAGGGTTCGTATTTATCGCTCAAATATGACATCGGTATTAGGACACTGACATCCTATTTTGATATCCTTGATACATACTTTCCATAAAATATTATGCAAACACAAAGTTTATACAAGAAAGGCGTTGTGTGATCTATGATAATATTTGACCCACAGTTGACTGGCGAAGCTTGAACCGCGAATAACTTAAAGTGAGCCTTGGTTATGGAGATGAAGCCTACGCGTCGATGGCCTGGCGCCTGGGTGACAGCTGCCGACCAGCGTAACGTCTAAGTATAAGGAAATACCGTACAAGCCGTATATCACGAAAGAAAGACTTCACCTGCCGTTAACCGCGATCGGAGGGTGATCTTTAAATAGTCATGTAGCCCCCTCGCGCGCTCTTTGTCTCGCTGCGCCATCTTCCTTGTCTCAATCGCCTTCATGACTATCGCTATCATAATTCCCGTATCATATTTGACAGCCAACAACGTCGACCTTTGATATCGAAATTCGCAAAAAAAAAATCATCCAAAATTTAAAACATGCTGATTTGCAAATTTTTATTATCATTGTCACGATAGTCACG
>NC_061825.1:13047229-13059729 GCF_019202785.1 Penaeus chinensis
CCCAAAGTGGGTGGTACCACTCCCCCTGGAGGTGGTGGAAAGATCTGGGGAGGCAAGAAGGAAATTTTTAACAAAACTGCCATATAAAGATAATTTATTTATAATGATTTAGTTTTATTCCATTTGTTACAATGGTTATTCTTGGTGTGACTTGGTGTGACAGGCTGTCTGTTGTGTTTTATCTTGCAGTTTTCAATATGAAACATGCAAAAAAATGTCTGTTATGTGGATGAGGTGGGAGGGGGGGGTGCTAGGACTCCACTTAGGACTCAAGGGGGCAACAGCCTGGAAAAATTTCAGAACCACTGAGCTAAAACTTTAACAAAAAATACTTTTCTTTTTATCTGTTCTCTATCCACCTGATTGTGTAAATATTGATTTATGAGTAACAAGAAAACAACGATGTATTCCAAGATTTGTATTTCTATGGTAGTAAAATATTGTTACACAATGTAACCAGTGATTCGTGTCATCTTACAAGGTATAGTATGCATCACTTGTATTGCATTAGCCCTAACATGACAGTATCCCTGTATGTAAAACACATTATGAATGAAAAAAAGTAACTGAAACATACACAATGAAAGAATATCAAGACAAAATATTTAGCACATGGAGAAGAAGTCATTTTTGTACTTAAAACAAGTTGAAAACTCAACATGTTATATAATCAGGCATTTTCAGGGTACAAGAATATAGCATATGTACTTCCAGACTCTCTCTCTGTTGGATCTTCAACTGCAGAGCCAAAAAAGATTGTTAACACTAAACATAACAAACTTATACATTAATCGGAAAAATGAAAACCTTCCTAAGCATGAACTCTTACAGCTGGTGCAATGTTAACTATAACCATGTTATTTTTAAGAGTGATTTTAATCTCCTACAACAAAAAATACCATAAAATATACTATGATTTCCAATCAGTCTTTAAAATACTAAAATGTTGATCACAAACCCTTATTAAATCATATTTGCACTGAGGATTTTGATTCCCAGAACTGAATCTATTTATTAACATCTGTGCTAATTATGAAAATGTAGAATAACTGTCACTTCATCCCTCTAGACAATATTCTTATAGTTGATTTGTTATCTTTCCTACTTCATATTAACATTTTCCTCGTCTTATTCAGTTCAATATAAAATCAAGTCTAAAGTAGAAAAAAATCTGATTCTGTACTACATGAAACCATCAGTAATGAAAAAAGCTGTAAGAAACAAACCATTTCAATGAAGCAAAAATCCAAATTTAGAAAAATAAACAATACACAACCTGTAGACAGCTACTTGTCAAAATGGTAAATTACAACACTAACCTTCTTTTTGCAAAACTATCTGATCCAATTTCAGTTCTAATGAAAGTATATAAGATCAGTAAAAGCACTTGTCTTCAAAGCTAATAAATTTCACCTTCAAAGGAAAGAAAGCAAATAGTATATATCACAAAATCAATGGTATCAATTAAAAGAAAATAATAAGAAAAACAATAATGATAAAAAAACAAATAAACACAGGGAAACCTCACTGACTGTAGCCAAAATGCCACTTATTAAAACTGGTATGTATCCCATATACTGCATCAAAACATAAATTTGATATAAGTATCTTCTATATATCTATTCTGGAATTTTATATCATACTTCATTACTGATTTAAAAAGAATACACAGTGATCTTTCCTTTATACACACATTTTCACTGGTGTAATGTCCTCAGAAATGACAGCCATATTGCATAGGTCAGAAAAAACATGAATAAAAAGACAATACATGAAACAGACATTAAATGAAAGAGACATTCATATTAAAATGCTTAAATAGGTGAATACTGTAATAGACATTCTATTGTTCATGGTTTAGTTAGGTAGGTTCATGGCCTACACTACCTCGTACAGACTGGTAAATAATCTCTGGAACCAATGCTTATCTAAAAGTAATATGCAGGGCCTTTAATCTGTATTTTTTACATGGTTGAGCCAATGAAAGATATTATCCAACTGATATCTCAGCTGGATAAATATACTATACATATATATTTGTAAAATAAACAAAAAGAATATTGCAGAAGATGCAAGAAAAGAATTAATCAAAAGGCTGGTAGCTCTCTCGTGAATAGGTGCTCTCATCATCCATAACCTAAAATATTATATCTTGTTAATGTATTATCCGAAGTACTCATTGTACAGAAAAGCATCATCTTGAGAACCGTAACCTCATTCATCCTTGCCATGAAAAATATACATATGCCATAAAATTCATCAATAACACAAGCAGACAACTATCCCTTAAATATCCATATCTTACTTTTATCACTCATTATTTGGCTTCCTCTTCACCTTTCTTTTCCAAGTCCTTTTACTTTGCATGTATCCCTTTCTGATAATTTTTGTAACGTATTTTAAAAATTCTAAGACAGACATATAACATCACCAATTCTAAAAGATAGCAACAAAATAAATTAATTAACCATAATGGGTCATCACCTTCTGCACGTGCATTGAGCAAATTAGATTTCCATACCCTGATCTCATATTTGGCATTACATATATTTCCCAAAGTAAGTGAAAGGAATCACAATACCCTTTTATCACAATTAATAATACTAGAATACCACTGATGAGAAAATCTGACTCCTTACATTACTATACTTACAAGACAAATCTGCATCCGACTTTAATATACACAAGACATAAAATCAATACTTTCCTTTTAATATCACGTTCTCAAGCATTGAATACAATGATCACAATTGAAAACATAATTATAACTTCTTTAAAATAGTACTTACAGCTGAAACTGTTCCAACTCTTTCAATGTTTAAATCTTGTTAGTGTCTCCAGTAAGCTATATCATGATACTTAACAAGGACACTGAGCTGAAAGGCTTAAATAAGAGAGACAAATTATAAGAGGTATCTTTAACTTTGTTCTCAAGTGTAATGAGATTTGAAGACTTATCATTAGCTTACTTAGGAGAGGTAACTTTATAATTTACATACTTTAACTCAATCAAAGTTTACACCACTAAGAATCATAATCTTCATCAACTTGGTTATTAATTGACAACTGGGAAGGTAGAGGTTTAACAGATGATGTCACTGAGGTGGGCCCTTGTGGCTTGTTCTGTAGGGCATGAACTGAAGTTATAACTGGAACAGGTACTCCAAATGAAGGGCGTACTCCAGCCGTGAGTTGTGTGCTAGGAGACTGGTTTGGAGACTTTGTAACACTGGCAGCTGGTGATACCTCCCCTTCAGGCACTTTAATGCCTGAAGCAGGTAATGCAGGGATGGTGATTTGAATGCCCTGACCAGTACCAACTGCAGAGGTGGTGAGCACAGATGACAAAGAACTGATTGGGCTGTTACCTGTTCCTGCTGCTCTACCAAGGGTAAACCCTCCACCAACAGATATCTGTAAGCCAGGAATCTGCGAACTTTCACTTCTGAAAAAAATAACAATAATAATCATCACTAAAGAACATAAACTTCAACTAGATAACATAAGTTCTGTATATAAAGGTACAGGATTATTAGAAAATTGGACTTTGATCAAACAAAAGCTTAAAAAATATTACACTACTGCTATTCCAAAATAGTAAAAATAAACCAACAACTCTAATGCTTTAAACAGACAAATTATTACCAAAGGATTTCTTAACCTAGCTTCTCAAGCTGTGACACTTACTTTGGCTGTGTTTTCTGGGTGGGGGGTACTGGGTTTGGGGGTGGAGGTGGAGGTGAAGGTGACTTTCTGGAGTTTCCACTGGGATTTTCTGCCACTGCAATCACCTCTTCATCTGTTTCTGATCCATCCTGTTTTGGAAAATATCAGTATCACATTAATAATAGGTCTTTCACCATAAGGGTAGAAAATATTCAGTAAAAAAGGAATGGTATTACCTTCAACCATTAAAAAAAAAAAATCTTAACCCTCACCTCCCACTTCCTCTGACTGCTTACATATATATCATATGCTTGTACAAAACCATGTTTGCTGCAAAAATTGCCTAAAACTTAATACTACTGGTGGCTGTTGGCACTTCTTGCAAAATGCAACTATGGTGTGCCAGAAGTGGCAGCAGACAAGCATCATACATAATTTTAAGTATATGGTATCATAAGTAGAGGGTCAAACACTGTAGCAATGCTAAACCTCTGAAACAAAAGCAGCAACTTATAAAATAATTTGCCAAGGGTCTTGAGGCCTTGAGAAGGAAGAGCAGAGACTGAATGATGAATGAATGGAATAAAGATGGCAATGAATGTCATGCCTCATTGTCCTCCTCCCTCACTCACGCACCATGTTACACCTCCTACACACTACACCACAGCCATCAACACCCATACTTGCTGTTAGATGGTAACGCTTGGAAACAAATATAAGCCTAATATTCCAAGGTAAATGTTATTATTCGCACTGTTACCATACAAAAAAAATTTGAAGTCTCATTTCTTGAAACAGTTTTTTAGGCTTTTTTACTTTTTTTTATATAAATTCATGAAAACAAAAAATGCAACAAAAATTCAAGTTTCAGAAAATTATGACTTTTCATAACTCTATAATTTCAAAAGCATTCACACAAACCATAATGGTCCTATTAGAGGACAAGGGAGATGTTGGGGTACTATGCATATATCACTACTAACTCATTATATAATCTTTTATAGTGATTCATCCATTATTAATATAAATACTGCAGACCTACATTTTTGTCAGACAAACCCCTCAAAAGATAAACCAAAATTTATACTTTCTGTCTAAATCAACACCTTGAAATCTACTTAAATTCAAACAGGATATATGTTCAAATACTTCCACGTCAATTCTTTATCTTTGAAAATAAATTATTACACATATTTCCATTTTCCTTTCTTATACAGAATGCGACTAAATCCCAGATTTTATGCATAGGTAACAAATTTGTACAATCTTTTGCGTAAATCATATACAGTCACAATCAAGTTGCTTACTTATTTATCTCCATTATTAGATCACTTTGAACAACAAAACCGGCAACATAAACAAAACAAATCAAAACAAAAATTGTTCCTCTTCCGAGCCAAGCTTATCCAGCTGATCTGTAAAATTTTTAAAGCATCATTTGACAGATTTCTACAAGAACTCACCTCATTTTCATCAGTATCAACGTCCAAAGAAAGACCATCGTCAGAATCAGGATCCTCAACTATTTTAGCCGGCGCCACAACCTTTCTTGGCCGTCCCCTGAAAAGAGCACAAAACACATGAGCAGACGGAGAACATCAATATGATTTTCAATAATACGTATCAGTGGAAATTGAAAGTTCCTATATTTAATTCCAAACTGTAGGTCCCTTTCATGCAATATGCAATTTGTGTGTGTGAGCATAAGTATCTGCACTTAACTGTGTCTATGCTTGCATATGGATATGTGAATAAAGACACAGAGGTGTGCATGTGTGTGTGGATAAGTGTGTGCTTGTGCATGAATGAATAACTGTGCGCATGTGTGTACATAAGTGGTTGTATACTCAAGTGTGTATAAATATAAGGTCATGCATGTTATACTGCAAGGATGTAGTCACTCATGACAATGTTAAAATATAAAAGGAAGGAGAAATATGTAAGACAAAAAGATATTTCTTAGTTACCCCTGCAGCTGACAATTTGTTCATCATACAATTTAAACAGTGAATCATGTTTTTGATCACGAAAAAATCTTGTTAATTAAACACCGTCTTGCTGCATTTCTAACTCAACAAATCCCTGTTCACACAATACAATGGCTGCTGCCACTCTACAACTAATACTTTCTTAAGTGTATATATTCTCATGTATCATCATACTGCTATGTATATTAACCCAATGCCATCAGGCATGGCATGTACTTTGAGTTTTATTTATTAAATGTTTTTAAACATAGATGGCTACACTTGTTCTAAGTCACCCATGAGCCAATTAATAGTACTGAGTACTGCCTGTCTCGTCTGTTTACCCTTTTCTTTGATTTACAAAAATATTTTACGTTACCTTATTTTGCTGTTACTAATGTTTATAACATTATAGTAATTATAATGTCTATAATAAAAATGGAAAGGTGAAATCAGGTAAGGTCGCAATTTCTACTAATTGACGCCTTTGTGGCTAAGCACTAGCAGAGACATGTATGTGCAGAGACATTTCACAGAAAAAAATTAAAATGAGCACAACATTTTCCACAGCAAAATTGGGTTAACATGAACTCAACCCTTTGCTATCACATGTTCCACTATCATGAATTCCCCTCTGCTAACATCCACCAAAATTCACCCAAAATTTACTGCATTAGTTATTTTGAAATTAGATGGACTTTGTGCTTGCTATTATGCAAATTTTAGGTGGTCCCATTACTGGCCAGTGTTACTCAGTGACTAACTAATCTTTCGCCAGTATATGAACTGGACAGGCGTTGTTGGTGAGACGTGTGATCTTGACCTTCAAAGGACAGAAGCTCTGTTAAGTGAGCTGCAAGCAAGTGAGCCCTTTCGTGGCCATTAGACAACACTGTACACCCATTCCTAACACCATTCAACCTAACAGAAATTTTGACATTCTTTTAAGTTCTCAATAAGTTCAGCATTCATTTTGTTTTCTGATATAAATTCAGTAAATCATTTTCAATGATATTTTAGTTGTTTTAGATTCTCTACTTGTTACTTGTAATACTGCTAAACACATTTTTTATTAGGGGAAATATTGACAAAATGTGTAGGCAAAAAATCCACCCAAAAAACATTTGTAATTATTCCCATTAATCTCCGAGTTCCATTAAGTTTTGCTATCATGTGTGGAAGAATGACCAATTAGACACACCAGTAGAGGGTTAGGGTATATTCAAAATAAATACATATACAATGTGTACATATAATAATATACCTACATACTGATTCTGTTAACTAAAAAATTTTGTTTACTGACCTCGGTCTAGGTGTGCCCCGCCCAGCAACAGCTGCTGCTGCTGAAGCATTTCCTCTTCCTCTCCCACGACCTCTGCCTCTTCCTCTTCCTCGTCCTCTTTGTTCTTTGTTTTCTGTCCAGCTTTCACCTATTACAAATAATTTCTATACATTATCTATACAGTTACTTACTGTTCCTTTAGCAAGTCAAATACTCTTCCATTTTTAATATCTATATAAAGGCATAATAAACACATATCTGAAACATCAGTGAAAAAAATCTGTCAAATTAAAAATAATGGCATTTGCTAAAGTATCTACCATCAAAATGAGTAAAAATCATGAAACAAATTGTAGAGCAAAACAAAACCAACAATGGAATGCAACTTTTTATTAAGGCAGATTTCCACTTACTGTAATGATCCTCCCTAAAGTGATCAGCAATACCAGCAATATTATTGCAATCCTCTATACAAATACACACAAAAGAACTGCTCTTTGCTACTAATATTCAACCTTTTAGAAGAACTAAACAAAATTCAAATACAAAATACACTATTATAATAATACATTATTAAATCTTTATCAACTCCTTCCTAATTCATTACGCACCAACATT
This sequence comes from Penaeus chinensis, assembly GCF_019202785.1. Lineage (NCBI taxonomy): Eukaryota > Metazoa > Arthropoda > Malacostraca > Decapoda > Penaeidae > Penaeus > Penaeus chinensis. The sequence continues at coordinate 13,054,766 of NC_061825.1, forward strand.
GGTAATGAAATCCCAAATCCTCTGACCTGATGGTGGCGCTGAAATAGGAGTGGAGAGAGGATATGCTGAAGGTGTATTGGGCATTGCAGGCGCACTTCCTGGCATGGGAAACGAAGGTGTTACAGGTGTCATTGGAGTGCGTGGAGTAGGAGTTCCTGGCTCAGTGTCACCATCAGCATTTATATCCGCTACAGAAGCAACTAGGTCCTGCAGGAAGTCAAATCTCCTCTCTGCCATAATACAATGCTTTCTGAGATACAAAAAGACAAAAATTAGTAGCATATTGGCTATACCTACTTATGTATTATGTCACATTATTAATCTGGTACTTTATCAAATTTGCAAACATTAAAATTAAGGAGTTCTACCCTAAATAGTTAACTTACAAGTGGGCTGGCGTCAGTGTCCGTGCATGACGGGCTGTGGTAATTTCTCCTGCACGTGTCAAAAGTGACTCAACAAACAATTCTAGCCCTCTAGGTGAATACATGTTAAGGAAAAATATTACAATGAAAATATGGGATAAATCATGAAGACTTTGAAGTTTCACTAGAATTAATGATATACTGATGAAAAAAAAATGACCAAACATTCCACATTTACCTACAAACACAACATACATAATTACTGTATGCACTTACACTGACAATCTCTCTTAACTATTCACTCACAGTTGCTCATTCAAAAGCATTATAGGTGTCATTATCCAGCTCTCCTTAACTCTCTTAATCTTTCACTTTACTCTCAGTCACTATCTCAATCAACCAATCAAATCAATCAATCATTTACTTTCTTATTCTCCCACTCAGTTCCATACATGACTTATGATATAAAATTATCAACACTACACAAAATAAATTCAAGACTCTTTGTTTAAAAGGATATAGATGATGACTGGAACTGCTGCCGCAACCTTCCCAACCTCTTCATCTGTCTGCATGATTTTCTTGATACGGGCCTGTGGCAAAGGAAAAAGGAAGAAGATAGTTATAAATTCTTACAAATCAAGCATGTAACTTTTTGTTACATGCTGTTCTAGTGCTTAGACTAGTTTGTATATCACTCCTATATTTTGCATCAATGCACTTCAATTTTCACAATCAATGACTGTACTCAGACCAATAACTCGCCAATAATGATATATCACATGACTGCCACTCAAAAGTATCTTTAACTTAAGACTATTTTCCTTTATAAACCTGCACTTGTTCCTAAGTGCAACATAACATCACACAAAGCCTATGTGATAATACAAAGTACAAAAGGAAACTTTTTAAAAATACTGGCCACTCTTTAAACCTATAAAGATTGAGCATGCTTAACTGAATACTGTATACTACTAAACTAAACGTTCATGCAAGCAGCCGCTTTTGAGCATCAGCTTTTCAAAACTGAAAGGCTGTTTCCTCAACTCTAATTTGGTGCCTTAGTGAGTGTAAAGTAGTATATCTGGTATGATCTAGCATCTTATCTTCTGTCCCAAGGCCAGAGAGAGCTATTTGGCTCCGCATCCTTATATTTCCTCCTACTCCACTGGATTCACTTCCATATTTTTGAGAGGCTTTTCCTTCCTCTATATTCCATACTACATCCTAAATCCCATCACCTGCCCCTTTCCCAAAGTATCTCCTCCTCTCCCTACATAAAGTCACCTCCTTCAATGACTATGCTACTTGCAAAATATTTGTTTTCTCTTTATAGTCTATATATATATATATATATATATATATATATATATATATATACATATATGATTTATTGGTATATGCCTCATTCTCCATATATGAAGTATATTCAAACCAATGACAAAAAATAGCATCTATATTTGCTATCCCATGGGTGGGCCTACTTGCAAAATATTTGTTTTCTCTTTATAGTCTATATATATATATATATATATATATATATATATATATATATATATATATACATATATGATTTATTGGTATATGCCTCATTCTCCATATATGAAGTATATTCAAACCAATGACAAAAAATAGCATCTATATTTGCTATCCCATGGGTGGGCCAGAATTATTTTCCTAGGTGACATAATCCTCATTTCTTAATACTTTACAGTAATCACCTTGTCCAGAATGCGAGCAGCTTTCCTTGAATCCCAGAAATTTGGAATGTGCATTTCAATTATTGCCTCAATATTTCCCCGTAACATTTCTAACACTGCACTACTCCCCCTAACATTGCCCTAACCTTCAACAGTGATAATTAGATATGCAAATCTAAAAATGACTCTACTTGGTCTTTTTTACCATGATCATAGCTTTTCATATAATGTGCAAACTTTACTATTCACCACCAACACAGAAGGCTAATCATAAACTGGCAGACTTATTATTTTATCTACAACTTTTTTATTTTCAATGAGACATATATATATATACAGTATTCACTAACAAATCTGATTGACAAGTTTCTTCCAGCCACATCCAAAATAAAACCCCCATACCTTCAGCTCACCCCTATACTTCTGCTCCCCAAGCCAACCAGACAAATGTGCTTTCCAACTCTTTCTTCCTGTACATGGAAAGTAGTAGTTACTTAGTATTTCTGGTAATAAATGGCATAGTTCACTGATCCAAGCCCACTACTTTCTATTTATTCCTCTTCCACACACTATACTCTTACATAATACTGCTACATAATTGTTTTTACTATTTAAACATCTGAATGCTTACAAATACATATAAATATATATCTTTGTGCTTTAAAAATATGAGGAGTACCTATGACAGCATTTTCAACTTTGTGATCTGTTAACATTCTATGAATTTGATATATGATAATGAAATATACATTTTCCATTATGCAAAAATGAGCTCTTGAATACCAGCAACTAAATTTTGCACAAGTGATATGAAAAATCAGGCATTTTCTACAGGTGTGCATGTGTATGGGGGAGGGGACAAGTTAGAGAGTTTGCAATGGTAGCCCTCAGCTTTGCCTGGCAATAAAAAAAAATCAATAAAACTTAACACCTAATATACAGATTCAGAACATGTTCATATTCTGTAACACCTGATCTAGCTAATAATGAAAAAGACTGGTAGGTTGCACATACACATGGTGAACACTTGTGGAAAATGACTTTTACTGATTTCAATACAGTTTATCTGGCAATCATCATCATACAGTTTAATGAATGAATAAATCAATAAATATATATGTATATATGTATGTATGTATATATGTATGTGTGTGTACATATATATATATCATCCCCTATCATCCCTCCCTTCAGATAGAACATGCCCAGTCAAAGAAACTTGGATTCTTTAATAAATTTGTGACAGAATTGGGGATATAGTCACTAGCAAGTGTGTCAGTACTACAAAGAATAACCCCAAGGAGATCATCATATGAACCATAAACCTTCCTACTATTAATTACTGTAGTTCCCTACCCAGTGTGTACAGCCCTGCAAACATCATGAGTGACTGAAAAATTTGTTTTTGCAGGTAATTAAACCATAGAGAATGACAATGTTTAACTTTTTAAAAACTTTAAACCTTGTAGGCATATGACTCTGGTTACTGGATATTCTTTCTTAAGTCTTATAGCAGCACAACCCACAACCTGCAGCTCCACATTCTTCCCAGGTTGGGTCATATCAGTTCCAACAACCTCGTCCTTGCTCTCTCACTAGCAGGCACTTCTCATGATTCACTGCTAAGACCTGACTGGTTGACACGGACACCCCACACCTCTCTGATTGGAACACGGGCTCCCCTCATTTCCTGTTCACTTACACAGCCCCTGTGTACTTAACCCCTTGGTGACGGGTGAAGAAAACTAATAAAAAAAACTCTACGCTCTGGCGATCAATGGCAATGTGCCGACTTTGAGCACGGGAGTTTGGTACATCAAGCTGAATCACCGCCTCGTAGCACTTTGGCACACCGCCGCGGCATACAGCCGCACGCCACATTTCGAGCAGTTTGTTATGACATCTAGAGACGTGACCCGTCGTGAAGGGGTTAAGCTTCAGAATCCAGAACCAAGATCAGCAACTCAAGATCCTCCAGAGCACTCAGCCTAACAGCAATAGTACAAGGCCTGCCCAATTTTTCGCGGGCTGGGAAGCCTCTCCAGCAGTCACACCCACTCACCAAAAAGATAAACCACCAGACAAGTGGTAGATACGTCCCATCTACTACAGTCTGTGTTAATACGTTTTCATTTCAAATCGCAAATAAAAAAAAGTTATCAAATGTTACTGATAATAAAGAATTTTAATATCATAGATACCCATCTGTGTCAAGTAATCCAAGGTTCCCAAAACTTTTATACTCAGACAAAGGCCAACAAACTTTTACCACTATATTCTAGGAAGAAAGATCTTTATCTGGTCCCTTATTAGACAATAAATCACCATGGAGGTCTAAAATAGTTTGCAGCCCCAAATTTTCACAATCGGTATTTGACAGTGCCATTGCTGCCGGGGGATTTGTATGATCACAGTATTTTGGCATACACATTTTGCAAAAGATGAAATGGGCATTCAAACTGGTTCACTGAACTGAAACATGGCATTTAATAGTGATACTAATTGTAGTATAGTAATATCCTTCATATTCACAATTTCTGATAGAAAATTGTTGAGTGTTTAATATTCTAATAATGATATGCAGAACTAGTTTTTAGGAATTCACTGGCTATGACTTTGCCTGATAATACCTATATTCCAGCTTTAACTGTATTTTCTTTTAATAAACAATAATTCAAGCACTAACTATAATCACAATGACATTAGCCTGACAATGAACAACCTTTAGCAACCAAAATTAACAAAATACACAGGAACAGCTCCCATCAACCAAAACAGAAGTGACTCACTGACTTTCCCCAACCAAAATATGCTAAGAACATGGTTGAAATTTAACAGCAACTCACCCAAACTTAAACATGGAAATACAACCAAAGTCAATAAAAAAAAGTCAAAAGGT
>NC_061825.1:13069729-13072229 GCF_019202785.1 Penaeus chinensis
ATGGGCTGGGAAGCCTCTCCAGCAGTCACACCCACTACAAACACTCACCAAAAAGATAAACCACCAGACAAGTGGTAGATACGTCCCATCTACTACAGTCTGTGTTAATATGTTTTCATTTCAAATTGCAAATAAAAAAAGTTATCAAATGTTACTGATAATAAAGAATTTTAATAATATCATAGATACCCATTTGTGTCAAGTAATCCAAGGTTCCCACAACTTCAATACTCAGACAAAGGCTAACAAACTTTTACCAATATATTCTAGGAAGAAAGATCTTTATCCGGTCCCTTATTAGACAATAAATCACCATGGAGGTCTAAAATAGTTTGCAGCCCCAAATTTTCACAATCGGTATTTGACAGTGCCATTGCTGCCAGGGGATTTATATGTTCACAGTATTTTGGCATACACATTTTGCAAAAGATGAAATGGGCATTCAAACTGGTTCACTGAACTGAAACATGGCATTTAAGGTATAGGTAAAGTTCTGACTAGCCGTCTTTAAACCGGAAAAAAATATATGCATGTGATAGAGCAAATAAATCTAAGAAACTTATCTTCTATGAACTTCCGTCGCAAATCAGAAATAACGAAGTTATTGGACACGCAAGTGTCACAGAGCCCCAAATGAAAAACTATCTCAATATTTTAAAAATCGCCATCCGATATCCTTTCCTACTTTTTGTAAACAAAACAATGATACCGTTTTATTTTGGTTCATTTATTGTAATACTTTCATTTCGTAACTACAAAAATTCCCCATAAACTTACATGAAGGTGATTTTCTTTCTACATTAAAATGTCTGACAATACACGAGTAATACCATCATAAAATCGAGTATTTACAGTAATTATGACATTTCTTACTCTGCGCAAATCGATGTGTATGGTCCATATTACGGGCAAGAGGGAACTGAAGAATTGCGCGCGATTTTCAAAATCAACAATGTTACCGCATGAACAGCGCACGAAACCTTTTGAAACTTTTATTCAATACCACATCCGCGTGACATTTGTCACGAAAGCCAAAAGCATTACAGGAAATGCTATAAACCAATCACAAGGCAAGGAAAGCAAATATACCAAATCTTTGCTCAAAATGGATCTCAGGTGCGTAGGTTGTGACCCGCATTACTATAGAGTTATATCTGATTATTTTGAAGAAAAAAAATGATAACGCTGTAGAATTCCTGAGAGCACACGGTGTTTTGCCAAGAGCGGTAAGTTGCCCGCATTGCGATTTACCTTGCAAATATCGTGAAGATCGACATATATGGTATTGTGGCAGATAGAAAAAATAGCAAAGACAAAACGGCGTAAAAGTTGCGTTTTATCGACCAGCGATTACAAAGGCACGTTTCTAAGCCAACTAGCGTAGATTGGAGGAGTTTTTGTTCTGAAGTAACCGAATATTGGTTACAAAATCAAAATTCAATAGGAGGTGCCGGTGTAATACTTGAGATAGACGAGACGCTGCTCGTGCGCCGTAAGTATAAGAGGGGCAGACAGTTGAGCCAGGTCCCGGGCGAAGCTAGAACTTCGCAAATCATAAAGAAGAAGAGCCAGGTGTGGGTCTTTGGGGGTATTGAGCGTGTGAGTAAAAGGAAATTAATTGTGCCATTGGTTGACACTGACCGCAGTGCAGACACGCTCATACCCCTTATTAAGAAATATATAAAACCAGACAGTGTGATATACGGTGATGGATGGGCTGCCTACCGTAACCTACAACACCATGGTTACATGGTGTTGAAAAAGAATTGATTAATTCATGTTTTTCACAAGCGGCAGAATTATACACGCCGCAAGGCGGGAAAGAAAGAATTCTTCCGTCACCTGCCCCCCCCCCCCCCACACAGTTCCTCTGGATGGTAGTTCTTCAGAGAGCGATTAAAATCGGGTAAGAGCTCACACTTACCTGATTGCTTGTATGCATATGGTAAAATAAAACCTAATACAAAGCAAATACCTTTTTTCGCGCACGTAAAGACATATTTCTTCTGAAATACCGATAATAAATTATTAATGTGTGAAACAGTAAGACAAGGACACCATGTATAACGACCAATTACTGACAACTTGGCGATTACAGACTGAGAAATTCTAGCCAATGAAAACTTCAGGCAATGACGTCACAGTTTTCTGACCAATCAAAAACAGTTTTTTCGGAAAGCCCTGCCCTCGCCCATGGAAAACCTTTAGTGTGTATCTGTCCGGTGGTCAAGGAAGTGTACGTGTGAAAAAAAAATATAGTAGCCGGCAGAAATGTTTACAAATTGCGAAATACACGTATAACTGGAAATATTGCTACGCCGAGGACGTGTTATTGTAAAACTTAATAACGGAGACGGGACGATATAAGGTTAGTAAAATTTAAGTAACGTTTAACGAGAACCGGCGAAATCTACATAGTTATTGCACGAAGTACATTTCAAGTAATAAGCCAATTAATGTAATAAAAATGCATACTTTTAATAGGATAATAATACATGCA
>NC_061825.1:13082229-13099729 GCF_019202785.1 Penaeus chinensis
ATTGCTATTATTACTATTATTAACCCAAAGCTGACAGTGAGTTTACTTTATTAAATGTTTTTACACATAGATGGCTCCACTTGTACTAAGTTACTAATGAGCCAATTACAAGTACTACTTGTCTCACCAGGTTACCTTATTTTCTTGATATATGAATATATTTTATGGTATCTTATACTGCTGTTACTAATGTCAATAACTTTTTAGTAATTATAATGTCCATAATAAAAGTAACAGCACCAATATTGATAGCATTAGTAATACAAATATATATATATATACATATATATATATATATATATATATATATATATATATATATATATATATATATATATATATATATATCTCCCGTGAATTCAAGGAAAGGTGAAATCAGGAAAAATCACAAGGTCTATTAACTGACTTTTTTGTGGCTAAGCACATGCAAAGCCATCAATGTGCAGAGACATTTAACAAAAAAATCTAGAACTACAAGGGCAGTGTATATGCCTGGTGCCAATTTGATAAATTGAAGTTAAGGAACTTATTAGAACAGTGTGGCAAAAGATATTTTCAAACTACACTAGCTTTTTAGAGGATCAGTCTTGAATAGAGTGAACAAAGCTCGACATGACCTGCTACCGAGTGGTTAACCAACACTGTCATTTTATTTTATTATTTATTCACATAGATGGCTCCACAAGTGCTTAGACACCAAAGAGTCAATTACTGTTTTGGTTAATCTTAATGGTATGGATCCACTAAACTACGGCAAATTGAAGATGATAACCTTGTAGAGGACAGAAAGTGGAAGTTGTCAGTATAATAAATAATCTGCAGACAGGATTGGTAGTGCCACAAATGAAGGGGGAAAAATGGAATGTACCACTCACTGCCAAACTCCACTCCATGCTCCCAACTTTCAGAGGTGAAGACAGTGTTTGCTGGAGGGATAGTGGGGGATAGAGCTCCCATCAACCCTCCCCTTGGGCAGTGCCCTTCAGGCATACCCTATCATGGGAACTTAGATTTTTTTTATAAATTTTGTGATGGCAGATGAAGGATGCATCTGTACTGTAAAAAATGACCAGTGTTTTCCTTGATCTTCAGAAATATTCTTTTTTATTTCATTTTGTCTATAGTATTTTTACAATTTCCAAAAATTCAAGAAAAGAGGAGATCAGATGAGGTCACGTAGGCCTGCTAATTGACTCCTTGGTAGCTGAGCACTTGTGGAACCACCTGTGTGTAAACACATTTCACAAAACAAAACTACAGTGGACATTACATGTTCCTGGCAGTAAAGGGTTAAAGTTAATGACTCTTGATGTCTTTTGCACACATTGCACTTCTCAGCAGGTTGTCAAAAATGATCAAATTTGAGTTTTCTAGGAATTGCCATGAAGATCTTGCAGTAACTGAATTTTCTCTTGCCTGAAATAGCAAAACACAGGATTTTCTTCTTCAGTTATCTAATAAGAGTACTATATATATTTTTGCAATTTTTATCTCCTCTTTATATAGACATTTATTTATACTGATGTCTTTAATGTCACAACAGGCCCACAGCAGGGCATGCAGCAAAGCCAACAAGCTCAAGAACAGCATCAGCAGCAACAGCAACAGACACAACAGCAACAACAGCAGCAGCAGCAACAACAGCAGCAGCAGCAGCAGCAACAGCAACAACAGGCAAATCAACAACAGGAGCAGAAGGACAGCATAAGTCGCGTCAAGCATCACTACTGGCAGATGAAGGATGCGCTCATGGTTCGTTGGTCAAATATTTTTGGCCTTTTATAGTAATCTGCTACTGGGTTCAGCATTAGTAGAGAGACTGATTTCTGTCTCCCTCATCTTATTCCATTTATTTATTTTCAGTCATCCAAATGGTACCCTACATATTCTGCCAGCTTTATAAATATGAGTGTTATTGTTGACAGTGTTTTATGTAAGTCAGAGAAGTGCCCTCCACAAGGAACACCATTTCCTAGTCGTTTTCCATATCAACATTTCCTTTACCTCTTGGCTGTGGGTACCTTTGCTATCCTTTTTTGTGTGAATTTTGTTACAAGCATATTGGCTCCACAAATGCTTAGCTACCAAGGAGTCAATTAGTAGTCCTTACATGACCTTACCTAATTTCCCTGTTCCTTGAATTTTCTGGAAATATGTTTTTTCTAATTATTAATATTGATATTGAAATTATTGTTGTAGACATTATGCTTATAGTTTTGTTAAAATACCAGTAGCAGTATATTTATGTTTTTAATCCTCCAAAAAATCAAGGAAAAGGTAAACAGGTGAGAAAAGGTAGGAAAAGTCATTGACTTCCTTGTAAATAGGTACAGTACTTTTGGAACCTTCTGTATGTAAACACAATTTACCCAGTGGCACTGGGTTAAGAATTCATTCCAGGGAACACTAAGGATCAGGATACAGCAGGATAATTGGTGTGTGACTGGCTCATTGCAGTTTCATTGCATTAGGGCATGTCCACCCTTCATTTAAACATTGTAGTCAACTACACCCTCTGGGTTTGTCCTCTTAATCTCTTAGCTGTTAGGTAGCAGGTTGGCCATATGGCTCTTGTGTATTGTTAACATTGTTGTCACTGGCCACTTGTCCATCCATTGCAATGCCTTTGTGCCTGTCAGGATGCTGCAATGACCTAGATTGCTTCTGCCCTTCACCTGCAAGTCTCTTGACATGTACTCTTGGTTACACTGCACTGGAGCCCATATCCCTTATCATGAGGTTGACTGCTACCGTCATGTTGGCAGGAAACATCTGGAAGGCAGTATTATACCCAGCCACTGATTCATCTCTGGATCACAACTAGTACACATTCAAGCCATGCCTGGCTTGTTTACTGGGGACATACTGCCCCTGGAAGGCCTACAGGATTTTGTCTACAATAATAGTCTTGTTGGGGTTGAAGAAAGACAGAAACTATTCATCCAGAATATCAAGGACTGGTCACAACCTCCAAATCCAGTCACTTGGAGGGTTGTTGCTGAAGTGGAGTGCTGTTGCGAGACCAATATTGGTGTGTGTGAGGTTTGGGCTACAAACTCATCAAAAATGGCAGCCCCAGGGAGTACCAGAGCTCCTTCAGAGAGGTGTTCTCCCACCTCTTCATGTAGGCAGACTGTCTTTGGGGGTGCTGGGAAGCATGCCTACAAATGAAAGAGAATGAATATTGTAAGAAATGTGTTCAAAAGAAGATGAAGATAAGACTCTATAATTAAACATTCTCATCCCAACAAACAGATGAGATGTTTACCTGTTTGTCTCATCAACAATCTTTTGCAGCAATTCCTTAATCAGGAAAAGGCTAAGAATTTTGTCAAGACAAGTAGCCATATCCAGGTGGTGACCCTTGGATAGGCAGAGAAGCCAAAGTGCCATGGGACATTCTCCCTCTTCTTTTAGACGAAGAAAGTGGTACTGGGAGTATTACAGTTCCCTGGGTACCTGGTGTAGGAGACGAGCGACTTATCATCTACCAAGATGTCATGATATATGACTCAGAGTCGTACAGAAAATTTTCGTCAGAGTTGCTGTTCTCCCAATTAGAGTCATCCTCTATGTCAGGAGTTTAAAGGTCTGTAAAAGAATGCAAAGTAAAACATAATACATCTGTAAAAACTGGTAAAACTATGCAGAAACACAAGTCATTATGCAAAAGGAGCCAGTTGGTGCTTTTACAAATCAAAGAATAGGAGGAAATTCATAGGAAAGATCCTCAAGCCTGGGAAGTTTCATAGGAGCAATGTACTCCTTATCTGTATCATTGTCAACACTTTCCTCATCAGAGGAATGCAGAGACAGATACAATAGAGGATCAGGAGGATTCCTTAATTCAATGGCTGGAGGTCATTCACCATCTCGTCCTCATAACTGATTTAGTGACAGCAAGAGAAGACTGAGACCTTCAATGGGAGAAGGTAAACAGCCAAAGAGATATGATATGGCAAAGAACAGGCTGTCTGATAACTACCTTGACCTGTGCTTGCCATTTTTTATATTTCTGTAGACAATAAACTAGTTTCTGGTGATGTCATATCATGTGACATGACTTAGAAGATGGGAAAAAAAGAACTTTGAAAACTGTCAATTGTCCACCAACTATTCCACCAGGATATTACACTGTGTGATGACACTGTAAGGCACAGAAAATGTAAGAATCTAGAAAGGACTTTGAAAACCATCCTTCATGAAGATATTCTACCATGACAGACATAGCTGTCATTGGCATGAAGGCTAGACTGAGTCATGACAGCCAAAGCCATACAAGGAGCTCACTGCTCAGGAAATATTATTACCAAAATACAAACATCATCATCATCCCTACACTATTAGGGTCCTCAACATTGTCATCTAATCTATAAAAACTAAAGCCTGTTGAAAATAAGCTTCACTCTAGGTAATGTAAAAATTAAAGGGCTAATGATCAGCCAACAAATGTAAGGAAAGCTTAGTTTTTTAATCCTGCAAGGAAAGCTTAGTTTTTTAATCCTGCAGATATGCTTCTGCATGATAGAATATGTATATATTGATATTATATGGTCTTTCAGTAGATGGTAGCTTGTAATAGCTAATGCTACTTTTTATGTAAGAAACTTGGTTCAGGTTTTAAAAGAGATGTGATTTAAAGGAATTTTTCACGTTGAAAGTGCACAGATTGAAAATTGACAATAGCCAAAGCCTCAGTTACTAGTGGCATTTAAGTAAACATTGATTGCTACTACATTTTGCACAAGAGGGCATTCGCACAGTGAAAATAGTTTTACCATAGTGATTCTCTTGTGAAGAATAATGAATACTATTGATGTTTAACATATAAGTTTGTGAGACTTTTCCATGTTATGTATTTTATGCTTTCCTTTTCTCTTCTAGGAAACCCTTGGCTGTGCTTCAACAAATATTGCAAACAACACTCAAGTTGATCAGGGATTAAGGTATGTTTAAGAAAAAAAGGTATTTAGAGTCTTATGTGTCGAGAATACTCTTCATTATACACACAGTACATACATACTTGGGCCTACATGCGTGTGTATTTGGTGTGTGTCACAGGGGTTTTAAAGTTTTAGCTACCAATTTTTTCTCTTTGGAGATCAGTCTTTCATAAGTACACCCACAGATCACAATATTAACCCATTCGCCCTGGATTTATGTTCTGTCCCCTGTAGTTTTTGGTGAATTTTGTTACAGACAGATGGCTCCACATGTGCTCAGCCAGCAAGGAGTCTATCAGTAGGCCCTAGTTACCGATCCTGATTTTACCATTCCTTGAATTGGTGGGAAAATGTGTTTTTCTTTTTAATACCATTGCTATCGATACTGTTATTATTATTATTGATGTTATGATTATTAAATTGTCATTAAAATCTTTTAGACAGTGAAATGATACAAAAGACCTTTTCCTAAAGTGAAGGAAGAGGGTAAACAGGTGAGATAGGTAGTTCTGATAACTGGCTATTTGGTGAGTAAGAACTTGTAGCGCCATCTATGTGTAAGTACAATAAATAAACGTATATTACAGTGGGTATGGCATGTATTCTTGCCACATGGGGCGATTGGGTTAACATGGAACTTACACATTCTTGCTTTAAATGAAAAATGATTTGAATTAAAAAAGTTGTTCATGAATAAAAATAATGAGTTAGGATTTTAGTTTAACCCCTATGATTCGTATGACATGACCATCATGTCATGAAAAAAATTCGCTTAAGGGGCAGGTGATGGGAACATGCCATCATGGGAAAATTTGGCTGAGGGCCAGGGTGATGGGAACTTACCATCATGAGAATTTCAGCTGAAGGCCAGGGTGATGGGAATGACTTACCATAAGTGCTAAAAGCTTTGTGAGAGTGATTAGACACATTTGGCATTTAGGAAGGGGCTTTTGCATTGTTTCCATTGATAAACAATTGTGTAAAAATTTATTCAAATAACCATCTGGACAAAGCAAATCAAATGACAAATATAGACATTGGAAAATGGCAAAACAAACAAACAAAAAAAGAGAAAGAGAGAGAAAGTAACATTGCAAAGGGGAGGCATAGAATCTTGTCACTGGCCATGAGTGTTTGTTTGTGCCCAACCCACAAGCCACCTGTCAGAGTGGCCTAATGCCCATATTTTGGGCCATGTGATGGAAGTGAAGCATCTGGATCCAGTAGTCTAAGAATGGAAAATACCTATTAAAGACCAGGACTTTAAATTTATTTCTTTTATTGTCATGTTTTTAGAGGCTGTTTTGACCCTTTCTTTACCTTTTCTTCCCTCTTATTCCCTTCTTCCTTCCCTTTTATTCCCTCCTCTTCCTTCTTTTTATCTTCTTCAACTCTATCCTCTTTATTTCTCTCTACTACTTCTCTAACTCGCCTAAAAATTTTATTGACATAAAATTTGTTAGAACATACTCTCTGCCCCCTATCCCTATTTCCCCCCTCCCTGGCTGCCTTCCTTACCTTCCATCTTTTGGCTGTAAATGGAAGGGTTTTGTAATGCCAGCAAACTTTTTTTTTTTTTTTTTTGGGGTGGGGGGGATTTTTTCTCTAGTGTAAGAGCTTTTCCTTGAGAGTATCCCACTGTGTCTTGTTTGAGGGCCTGTAAGTATTATTTCTTCTTCTTCTTCTTCTTCTTCTTCTTCTTCTTCTTCTTCTTCTTCTTCTTCTTCTTCTTCTTCTTCCTTGACACACTGTAATCATATGCATTCTCTGTGTGATAGGCAATTTCTATATTTTTAAAATAATATTTTCAGCATTTTTTAATATTCCCTTTTATAACATATGTGCTTACAATTATGTGACAATAAGACAATATGAAATATTTTACAATATTTCTTATGAAAAAAATGTATTAAGGGGAAGGGCCAGTGGAGTTATGTAGTAATTAAAACTTTTCTTCTGTTTAAATCATTAGTGATGATAATGAAACTAATAAATACCCACACAATTCGACAGTATATGGCAAGGAGTGGTCTTGGCAATCATGGTATCTTTGTTGGGGGTTACTGGGATGCCTAATGTGCATGCAAATGGTTTGGAACAGGAATTTGTTAGTAAAAGCATTAAAAATCTTGAACAGCCCATATCTCAATTTCTTACTTTTTCATCTTGAAATTGAAAGTACTACCACAGTTTTTTTATAAATACTTTTGAAGTATGTGTTATTTGAAAGCAGGGGAAGTATGGATTTTTTTGTATTGCATATGGATAAAGAAATCCATGGTTTAATGTAGAAATACATTCTACACAAAAAAATCAACTTTGGGAAGCAATAAATGAAAAATGTAGACCTGAATCAATAAGGCTAAGGCCAAGTTGTGTTGAGGACAGTGGGATTGTCCATTCAGAGTTGCCAAATCATTAGAAACAAAGCAGAAAACATAATGCTTTTCTTTACATATTTTTCTATTATGTTCTCAAATATATTGATGAAATAATTTCAAGAACATAATGGTGTTATCCTTTACAACAAGGGATAGCTGGGCATGCACAGCTATCCTTCAGTTCAGTTCAATGAACATTTATAAAGAAATTACACTTATGATGTTGAATAGCATCCAGACCACTGGGGGTCTAATATCTTGCAGTTTTCAAATGATGTTTCTATCACTGAAAAGGTCAAATAGTACAATGGCCATTTTAGCAGTAGCATTGCCACTAATCAGAATACAAAAAGGAACTTTTCATCCTAACAAGAAATGGAGAAAGAAAGTATCCTATTAATAGCTAGCAACATAAGAGCATTATTATTGAAAATCATGTAAAAATTAACAAAAAAGAATAATACATAATTACTAGTATGAGTACATTTTCTGTAAACTGAGAGGCATAGATGTATAGTCTTCACTTTCCTAGGGTCTGAAGCTGCAATTGCAGCTGATAGTACCCTCAGCATTTTTTCTCTGTTGTGCATTTGCCCTGTAATTCAAAAAGGAAATGAGATGATCTTTACGACCTTGAGAGAGCAATTCTTCTCCAATTTTTATTTTCCTGTTGGAGATTCCATTGGAAGGGAAAGAACCAAAGATTTAGAAAATTCCTTCACTGACACTGCTCATTTTGCCTGACACTTATTGAAAAGTATGTAAAATATCCCAAAGCTGTTCATAAGAAATCTGAACAGCTAGTTTGCATATCGCATCAGAACTTTATAAAGTAGAGAATAGTAGGATGACATTTGGTTAAATTATTAATTCATTACAAGCCTTACTTCAAGGCCCATATGAGCCATAGGTTTTTATGATCATAGGAGGCAATTGCAGCACTGCTTGACTGCTTAGACCTGGGCATTGCCATTTGAGATTTCTAAAAGAGAACCCAGAAATGCCCAACTGCTTGTTCTGCTGCTTTCCTTGCACTGAATATAAACACATGGGAAAAGTAATGGCAACATGAAGGAGTTTCTATAAGGTTCTGTAGCATTCAACATTTTAATGTAAAGAAGGATGCAAAATGTATAAAATGCATGATCTCATATTGGAGAATTTGCATATATCAAACACGTAAATATGGCTGAAAACTGTATGCCTGCCTGCTTGCATACCTACCTGCCGTTTTTTTTGTGTGGGGTGTGGGTGTGGGGTGTGGGTGGGGGCGCGCACCTGCACATGAAAACACACACATACATCCTTATTGCCCTCTTCCCCACACTACTACCTCTCCCCATACTACCCCATCTTCCTCCCACCCTCATCCTTCTACTGCTTTCACCTCTGCAAACCTTTTGAGTACCTTTTTTGGTCCAACCAAATTCTTTGTGATTCCCCCTACAGCCCCTTACTCTGACAATACTCTTCTCTTCCAACAATGTCTCCAAAAACAAGTAGGCAAAGTTTCCTTTCGCAATCATTCCAATTGTTCACGCCTTGTCACAGTTACATCTGAGTACCAATCTTGTACACTGTCTAACCTGACTGACCTCACTGGCAAACCTGTTCCTGCCCAACCTTACTCCTCTCTCAATACTTGTACTGGAACTGTTTCTGTCTCCCCAACTGATTGTCCTGTCAACAACAATGACTGGTCAAACTCTGAAAAGACCTGCTCGCATCCCTCATTGACTATGATGCAGTGGTAATCCAATGCTACACTATTCCTACCAGAGGCCAGCATAAGATTACCTTTTACCAAGATTAGGTTCCATAGACATGACCTTCCCCATGAAGTTTATATTGGTGAATTGTCCAGCCCTGTCCGACCATGTTGACCCCTTCCCCATCAGTATCAGAAAAGTTAGCATTTTGGCCACCCAGCCAAATGTTGTCAATCCACAGCCTGCTGCCCTCCATATGCCCAACCTGATCATGATGTTCAAATTGCTTTGCTCAGTCATGTACTTGTGCCAATTGTGGTGGCTCCTATAATGTATTTTAGAGGAAATACCCTGCCTACAAGCTTAAATCTGAGGTCTTTTAGATTAAGACTAGGCCTCACTCTACATTAGGCCAGACAAGTAGCATGCTGACGTGTTTTTTTTTTTCTTTCTATCTATTCCAAAACTGTACTTCCTCCACTCCCCTCCCATCTTCCAAAGATGTCTCAGCTTCTCCCCCTGTATCTCTTCCCTCTACTCCCTCTCTCCCCCAGTCAAATTCCTTTTCCAGTCTAAATCCAAATACTTCAATCTCTACAACTCCCCCAATGCCTATCTGTCCTCCTCGCTCTACCTTTCACAACAGGCAAGTGCCACCCCCATCTACTACATCTTCTCTTACACCCACCTCTCCCTCTGCTCCTTGGAAATCTATTCCCTCTTCTTCTTATTAAAGAAATAAAAAAAAAAAAAAAACTTTCTCAGACCTCCCCACCTAACTCCCCTCTTGAGGACATCCAAAACTTCTTAAATGTGATTCAGGAGAATGCTCCGCTCTCTGATCCACCCTTCATCCCTCTATTCCTATTCATTCTACATTCAAAGTAATTGCCAATATCCATCCTCCTCCTCAAGTTCCCTCTCTCTCTCTCCCCAAAAACCCCATCCTGTCCTCCATGTGCATCATCACTCCCTCTTTCTTCCCCATTATCCCCCCCCCCCCCCCAATCCCTTGCCCGTTGTTGTTGTGGGGGGGGCTTAGGAGGCAGGAGACTGGGACCCAATGCTGGGGAACTCCCCAACCTTGGGACTCAGCCCTCGACTCAACAAATTTTGCATGGTCTTTTTTTCCCCCTCCTACTTTTTCCTTTCTGTCCCTTCACCAACCCCTTCTACTATCCACTTCCTAAGGTGTGAGAGCCGTGCTGAAAGGATGAAAGGCTGACTTTGTGCCAGTCCTGAACGGCCTGAGGGAGCCATGGGCATGGTATTCCCCTGCTTTAGTTGTCTAGCCCTTACCCCTCAAGGGACCCTGAGGGGTGGACCGTTTCTCTCCCCAACATACTCCAGGCTTATCATGGCCAACAATGAATAACCATTAACCATTAACCATACCATTATTAGAGGCAATGAGGCTTGCCTCTTCATCAAATAGCTCCACCAATTCAAACTCGCCCGATTCCCTGACCCCAGGCTCTCCTTTGACCACGGCTCTGAACACTACAACTAATACCCCCTCCTCAATGCGGACTAGTACAGTATCCACCCTAATCAACACCCCAGGAGACATTTCTACTCCCAACATGCTCAACTTCAACAACTATACCCCCACAACCTTCTTCATCAACTACCCCATCCTCCCTTATTACTACCTTACAACCTTATTGTCCACCTCCCCATAACACTGCCTCCCTCAACACTACTCCCTCTTCCACACGCCCCCGTCCGTCTACTACCCCCATCTCTACAAAATTCTTAAATACTCTATTTAACCCAGCCAAATGGGACCGATTTTCGTGATCCCTCCCACAACTTCTCACACTTTCTGCTTTAACAACCTGTTTTCATTCCTCAAATGCATATACATCCTTCACTTGATCTAACCTCTATACATTACCTTACCCAACCTTAACCCATTTACTCGTCAATCCTTTGCCCAACTTTGACAACTAATCGCTAACTGAACCACCCTTCACTATAGTGCTACATGACCTTAGATGTCTAGCACATTTATTTTGCTTTTAACCATTCCCCATTATCCTTATCACTCCCATTTAGATGCTCATGTGACTCCCTTATGTCATAACAATGTTCCTCTCCAGATCACTCCCCTGTTGATATTCTCTCTGATACTTCACCACCATCCCCTGTTCCCTTCTCATTCTCTGGATTCTTCTCCTACTTCTCCAACTACCAACAACCATTTCTACCCATATTACCCATTGATTGTTTGATAATGGCTCTTTTGTAATTTTCCTCATACAGTGTTACTCTCCCTTCCTTCCTATAACCTTAACCCTTTCCCCTTTTACAATTCCCCCCCTATATACCCTTTTCCCTACCATTCTATCCTACAGCACTCTACAATCATTAAATTTACCATAGTGCTCTATGACCTCTGATGTCTTGCCAATTTAACCATTAACCATAAAATAAATGAAGCTTATTTGGGAATGTATTCAGCCAATAATTTCCATTATTTACAGTGCAAGAATAGACATTTTATGTTCTCCATACCAAATTAACTATGCACATGTGTTATGTTTGTATATGCACATTTGTATTAACACTTACATTTTGGAAAAATAATCACATTGATAATTAGAAAGGAATACCATATATTTTGAAATTAATTCCTTACTGATTTTTTTTTTTTTTTTTTTTTTTTACAGAAATGCTGGAGAAGTCCCACACACCAAGTTTGAAGAGAGCATTGAGAAGTTCTATACACTGTGTGACCAGATAGAGATAAATTTGGTAAGTAATTATTTCAAGCAATAGTGAAAATTGCAACAAAATGTTCAATAGTAAATTCATTACTGCATGTTCTCATAGGAAAATTGTGCTTTTGACAGGTTCTGCTTAGATTTTTTTATATATATCTATATGCATCATCTTAATGTTCATAGTCTCTTGCCATAGAGAAATTGCTTATTTTATTTTTAATAAAAGCATAATCACAAATAGAGGAGCATGTTACAGTATCACTATGAAATAAATGGGTAGTTCTTTTACTCACTAAGGTTCTTTTGACTAAAGTCTTCCTCTTTTTATGGGTCATACAAAAACATGAGGGTAAAGATATTGGAAATAAGGATTTGCACAAGATATCTGTGCCTGGTTGTATGATATTAGTATGGATTTCTCTTAGGTATTGTTTAAGAGTAAGTTCACAATATATTAGGTGTGCATATTTGGGGGGTTTAAAATTTTAGATATTGCATGGGTGATCAGATGGTTTGCAATGTTAAGTATTACCAAAACCTGATTGCACTGAATTTTAACAAGCAATATTTGCTGTATGGTATGTTGCTAGAGGTAATTATATTTCCCAGAGGCGCACTTTCAATTATGTTAATGTATCAGTGGATTCTCGCTTTTCTCCATTTTCAATTTGTTATTTCTCTCCCCCCAGCAAACTGCCATTGATTGCCAGCTTCAAGGTGCTGCTTCCCAGAAATACACACCAAGTCCAATATCAGCACCTCCAGTGGATGTTCAGAAATATGCCCATTATCTCTCAACTGTCCGAAATCAAGTTGTATATGCAAAGGACATCCATACTGCTCTTGTTGATGCTGCCACTAGCATGTCCAATATGAATACCACTACAATGACTACTATGGATAGTAGCAATTGATACATCTGTTTAGGTCTTTAGTAATAAATTTCTCATGTTCAGAATTAAAGCATATTTGATGTTTCCTTTTCCTTCCCAGTAAAATAATGAATACCAAATACCAAGTTTTATTTTAAGTGGTAATAACTTTATGGGTTAAAGTAAAAATCAGATGTACCTGTAGTTTACCATCAGATACTTGATCAAGTGATGCTTCTTGGTCTTTATTTTTTACAAGTTTCACAATTAGGTCACATTGTCATAATCAAATCCTTGATAGACATTAAATGATAGAACCTTGTTCAGAAAAATTTTGCACAAAGAACTTCGTGAAGAATCCAATTGCAGCTGCATAGTCTGAATATAAAGATGCAGGAACACAAGCATTTGAAAACTGCAAAAAAGTTAATGTACCTTTCAAAACTGAAAAGACTTGAATGCAATATAGAAAAAAAAAGTTAAATGAAACTTGTACAGAACACTGTATTGAGAATAAAAAGCAAGGGCATGTTTAGATAGCCTTGTATGTCAGGGCATCATGTATTCAGTATAATAAATATAAAGTTATGGCATTCCCACATTTAAAGCACGTAACCAAAAAAACACATGCTGCGAAGCAAGATTTGATGCTGCTTTGTCCTTTTACTTATAATTTCCATAACGCATATTAGTTGGGTCACAAATAAATCCATTCTATCCTTAGGTTTATTTTATAAAAAAAATTATTCATCTTAAAGACTAGATAACACAGTAAATCTCTATGCCTTTAAGATGTGGGTTACTTCTTCTTGAGGGCCTTTTCTGCAGCCTTGGTAGTCTTGCCAGATGCGTCCTTCTTGTTGACCTCCTTGATTACACCCACAGCTACCGTCTGCTTCATGTCACGCACAGCAAAACGTCCAAGAGGAGCATACTGTTGGAAGGTCTCCACGCACATGGGCTTGCTGGGAACCATCTTTACGATGCAGGAGTCACCAGACTTCACGTGCTTGGGTCCGGCTTCAAGCTCCTTACCAGTACGCCTGTCGATCTTGGTCAGCAGTTCAGCGAACTTGCAGGCAATGTGAGCAGTGTGGCAATCGAGCACAGGTGAGTAGCCAGCCTGGATCTGGCCAGGGTGGTTAAGGACGATCACCTGGGCGGTGAAGTCAGCAGCTTCCCTGGCTGGGTCGTTCTTCGAGTCCGAAGCGACGAATCCACGCTTCAGATCCTTCACGGACACGTTCTTCACGTTGAAGCCAACGTTGTCACCAGGGACAGCCTCGGTAAGAGCTTCGTGGTGCATCTCCACAGACTTTACCTCAGTGGTCAGGCCAGTGGGGGCAAAGTTGACAACCATACCTGGCTTAATGATACCAGTCTCCACACGGCCCACGGGCACTGTTCCAATACCTCCAATCTTGTAGACGTCCTGTGGAAGGAGAAAGAACATATTAATGTCTAATTGTCATTTCTAAATTATACACCCACTCATTCAATCCCACCCATTAAACTACATTAAACCATGAAATAATAAGGAAAATATTCACTACATTTAACAATCCAATTACAGCAATTGGCATCTGGCCAATCTCTCTGGATGCTTACCTGAAGGGGAAGACGGAGGGCCTTGTCCAGGGGTCTTGCAGGGGGCTCGATGTTGTCCAGGGCATCGAACAGGGTCTCGAATTCATAGTTGTCGCTCTTGCGAGAGATCTTCTGCTTCTTCCACCAGCCCATGTTATCGGATTTCTCAAGCATGTTGTCGCCGTTGAAGCCGGAGATGGGGATGATGGGGACCACATTTGGGTTGTAGCCGACCTTCTTGACGTAGGCGCTCACTTCCTTGTGGATTTCCTTGAAGCGCTCCTCTGAGTACTTGGGCTCGGTGCTGTCCATCTTGTTGACGGCCACGATCAGCTGCTTCACACCCAGGGTGAAGCACAGCAACACGTGCTCACGGGTCTGCCCATTCTTAGAGATACCAGCTTCGAACTCGCCAGTACCGGCAGCAACGATCAGCACAGCGCAATCAGCCTGGGAGGTTCCGGTGATCATGTTCTTGATGAAATCACGATGGCCTGGGGCATCGATGATGGTCACGTAGAACCTGTTGGTCTCGAACTTCCACAGGGCGATGTCGATGGTGATACCGCGCTCACGCTCAGCCTTCAGCTTGTCCAGCACCCAGGCGTACTTGAAGGAGCCTTTGCCCATCTCAGAGGACTCCTTCTCGAACTTCTCGATGGTTCGCTTGTCGATACCACCGCATTTGTAGATGAGATGACCGGTAGTGGTGGACTTGCCGGAGTCTACGTGGCCCACCACCACGATGGAAATATGGATCTTCTCCTTGCCCATGGTTACGAGTTAGACCGGAAGCTTGTTGATCTGGAAAGTTAAGAAAGTATGTAACAATGATATTGACAATCAACTGCAAATTTAAATGCAACTTCAAAAAGAATCCTTCAACAATAGTGACAATATTTACTTCAAGATAAATGTACATATTAAGAACTAAACTTAAAACGCCTTATGTTCAAGTCCCTAGTTGCCATAATGTGATCTGTTCTAAAACCGCTAATTTAGAGGTAAAAGCTGAAAAATATAGCAGGAAACTACTGCAAAGTAAGGAAACATGGTTCCATATGGTGTTATGTTGGCTTCGCAGCCGGCACTCCCAGCCAGCAAGCCAACCAGCCAGCCAGCCACAGCCAGCCACGCTTCCCGGGCGTGGCGGCGTCACTTCGTAATTTGAGCGAACAAAACAAGAATCAACTTTTCTGTTCACAAAAGTTTTACAAACTTTTAAGTTGGCTTTAGACAAGTACCAGAAAACCTTGCAATTTGTCGTATATCATCTATGGCAACTTTTCTCTCCACCTTGACCCCCCCCCCCCCTCTTACCAACCACCGTCACCCCAGCCGGCAAGTTATCATGCTTGTTTAACTCGTTTTTATAAGCAAGTATTGAGGAAATTTTCATACCAAGACTTAAATGAGTATAGTACACCATTATATATAAAACTGGCTTACTTTGTAAAAGACTTATAAAACCAAAAACCTTTAAGAAGCGAACAAAAGACCGTGTTACCAGCCAACAGCTGCACGGACGGCTCGCAACACGAAACTTCTTTAACAAATTCATATTTTTTTTTAGTAACTACGCGAAGACCACTTAACAACCAACCATAATACTTTAGTACACCAACGTTCGAATAAACTCACCTGAATGACTAGAAATCAAGCTTAGTAATCTCAAGCAGCCAAAGTGCGGTGCGTACTGCTCAGAGAACCCGGCCAGACTGACGCCCGAAGGAGCCACGCGGTCACTTGTCACCATGTGACTCACACAGCCCACACTCCACGTGGTGTAATCCCGCGTTCATTAGATCCCTTTAACAACGGTTACGCTATTTTCTTAGACATTTTAAATGAAATATGCATTTGTGTGATTTTAACCTTCATTACGGCCAATTCTGAAGCACATAAGATTGGAGCATTGGTGACGTCATCTGACGTCAGGAACATGCTACTTCCAGACCAATCAATTTCTCGATTCGCTGCCATATGGTTAAATCTTCGCCCGATAGAACTGGGATGTTTGCAATTTTATTTCGCACACAATTGAGTAAAAAATATTTAGAAGTTACGAAACTGGTATTTAAAAAGGTCTAATAGTGTAATTTAAAAATCTGCTTCAATACTATGAAATACCGGGTTTCCTACACGAATTAAGTGTTAAGGAATTTCAGTTGAATTCACCAAACTTGATTACAAAGCCTTTTATTCCCTTACTTGCATTATACGCCAGTCTACAATGCGAAAAAAATTAGATGAAAACTATGGCTACAAGGAAGATACAACCGGAGATTATATTGCACATGTCAGTATGGCAATCTCAAATCCACGCGGGATGGTCTCCTCGCTCCTCATGACCCCCTTCCTTGCCATACTACGAGAGGATCATCAATAACATGCTATAAGATTAAGATATTCAAAGCATAAGATATTCAAAGCATGATTTAAGTGTCTTGCCTTCAGCTCATAATCAAAGGAGTCAAGCATCTTAATAAATGTTCTGAATTTTTTTTTTTTTTTTTAATTTAATGGTTTTAAAGTAGAATACGGTATGTAGAATTTCTACGCTAAAAATGGACACGACACTGCTAGTGCTGCCATGAATATAGTTCAATGGTAGTAAACTATTTTCATTGAATCTGAAGAGACATTCAATGTGAAATTATACGGCTGAAACGTCTCATCTATACATTAAGTTTATTTTTTATCACGATTTTGCACTAGTTTTAAGGAATACTCCGCGAATACGCACTCAAGCTAGATTTGGCAGGTTGAACAGAATAGCGATCTAAATTAGCATTAACCTCAAACCTTCAAAATCTAGCATCAACTGCAGATACACAAACGTTCCTATGAATCAGCGAAATAATTCATTCCCGAATATCTAAACAAATTTAACTTAACGCGTTAATGCAATAGCATTTCTCGACTTTAAAATCTTTCTAGCTTTCCAGGAAGCTTATTCAGTCAACTTCATATTCCAGCTAAAAAAATATATGCAGCAGAGTTCATAACAGAACTTGCAATCACGAAAACCCCGTGTCGCCAATAGGCTGTGTCCAAACAGCAGAGACGTGGCCGCCCATATTGCCTGCGAATACGGGCGAGAGCAGGCAATAGTGGAAAGAACTTGATTTTAAATCTTAACAACTCACTTGGATTCTGATTTTAAAAAATCAGAACATTATTAGTCTGATTAGCTAAGCAGCTTCCATCCGCCTGATCGCACCTGCCTGCTGCTAGTGTGGACGAGGTCTTTATTCCTGGTTAATCTAGACGATATGGGCA
>NC_061825.1:13104729-13109729 GCF_019202785.1 Penaeus chinensis
TTGTAGAAACCATATTGTAAAAGGATAGTCTAATCAGTCGTTGTTTTCAATATACGTTTTAAACTTGGGCATGAATAGGAAAAATTTAGTAGTTATCCATACATTTTAGATGTCTTAGGTTTTCTATTAAACAAAGAATATTCTGTTTTAGTTGTTTTCCACATTCCATATGGTGTTCGATGGATATAATAAGACAATAAAACCTGTTTGCTCAGCCAAAATATAACTAATGCACATGCTCTTCGACCAGAAATAGATTTATACGCTTCAGCCTTCAGGCGAAATATTTTAAATGTAATTTCTTCTATCCTGTTACTTATACAAAATATGCATATGATGTGGTAATGCGGTAATGTTCACTATTCACTATTAATCGGTAAATTCATCTATAGATAAAGACCCTTTGAACCTTGACATAATGAACGTGTAACTTCTGGGTTGTCTTTCTGAATCCAGGGCATACGAGCATACGTTTTTTTTTTAAAGATTTCTTTTAGTACTGTAAGGCAAAATGAAGCTTAAACTATAGTTGATTTGAGATCCTTCCCTTCCCTTTGGATTTATAACACAGAACTGCAATTAGATTTTTTTAATTCACGACAGTTATTTGCTGATTAGGTATCATCCAATATCATAAATAAAAATAGGACCAATTTCAAGTTAAGAAACCAATCGAGGCTCTGCACAGGAGCATGCTTGCAGCGTCTCAGTGCTTCCAGGACCTTTAAAAGTAAGTAGGTGTCCGATGCTTCTTCAGAGAAATGGCACGAAAGAGAGGCGTAGGAGTGGTGGTTACAATCAAGGATAAAACGACAGAATACCGTCTACCTTCCTCTATCATTATGTTGCAATAGTTCTAGTATTGTTAGTCCAATCGACATTTTTAAATATTTATTAAATATACAGGTGCAGTATTCTACTTCCTAAAAGTATCTAAAACGTAGTGCTTTACAGTGCAACTGTGTTCTTTGGCCATTTGACGCCAAAAACATGCCAAATAACATCGTGCAATGTTTCAGATTTTACGGTAGTGTCTTCAAATACTTTTGGGAGCCACTGCAAGGCAATGTTTCATATACTGTGGCGTAAAGACTGTAAATCTATAATTCCTTATGCATCAGAGAAGCTGGACAAGGCTAACCCGAGCCATACCGCAGACCCGCTCAGTATTTTTTCAAGGGACTGCATAACTTTTTGAAAGTCACCCTAGGCCGTTTGGTCGCGACTTCGCGGAAGCCACGATCGGATCTCTCTCCAGCCAAGCCAAGAAGTGATCGTGGTCCGAGATCACTTCGCAAGCAAGGGCGCTGCTGATAGCACGTGAAGCTTCACTTTTCACTTGGCGCAATGCTCTGTCTTTTCAAGCAATAAAGTGCCCGTAGCCAATCTCTAGTTTCCCTGCTTTAGCCAGATACTGCAACTCTTCATCATGACAAGGGAGGTTTTTTTCAGTGGTTATTGACGTGTACTCCTTTCACAGCGTGAATTAATAATTTATATTATTGTGGACGTTGCGTAATTCCCAACATATCTCTATTTGGTTTGTAATTGACAACACTGATCTAAAATAATTTACCGAGTTTCTCACTTTTTTATATTCATGACATTAGGAAGATGTTCACCTTACGCTATAACTGTATCTTTCGGCAAGTAATGTTTCACGTATTTTCATTTGAAAGAAAATATATAAATTAGCATTCATTGCAAATAAAACTTGGCTACCGTTACAATATGGACAAGAAATCATATTTTCTTATCATAGAATCTTCGTGCAAAGAAAAAAATATATCTTTAAATTTCCCCATGAACGGAAATCATAATAATATGCAGACAATGCGACTGGAGAGAGAGAGAGAGAGAGAGAGAGAGAGAGAGAGAGAGAGAGAGAGAGAGAGAGAGAGAGAGAGAGAGAGAGGGGGGGGATGAAGAGAGAGAGAGAGAGAGAGAGGGGGGGGATGAAGAGAGAGAGAGAGAGAGAGGGGGGGGATGAAGAGAGAGAGAGAGAGAGGGGGGGGTGAAGAGAGAGAGAGAGAGAGGGGGGGGTGAAGAGAGAGAGAGAGAGAGGGGGGGGTGAAGAGAGAGAGAGAGAGGGGGGGGGATGAAGAGAGAGAGAGAGAGGGGGGGGGGATGAAGAGAGAGAGAGAGAGGGGGGGGGGGGGTGAAGAGAGAGAGAGAGAGAGAGGGGGGGGGGGATGAAGAGAGAGAGAGAGAGAGAGGGGGGGGGGGATGAAGAGAGAGAGAGAGAGAGGGGGGGGGATGAAAAGAGAGAGAGAGAGAGGGGGGGGGGGTGAAGAGAGAGAAGGGGGGGGGATGAAAAGAGAGAGAGAGAGAGAGGGGGGGGATGAAAAGAGAGAGAGAGAGAGGGGGGGGGGGTGAAGAGAGAGAGAAGGGGGGGGGTGAAGAGAGAGAGAGAGAGAGAGAGAGGGGGGGGGGGTGAAGAGAGAGAGAGAGAGAGAGGGGAGGGTGAAGAAAGAGAGAGAGAAAGGGGGGGGGGTGAAGAAAGAGAGAGAGAAAGGGGGGGGTGAAGAGAGAGAGAGAGAGCGAGGGGGGGAGAGAGAGAGAGCGAGGGGGGGAGAGAGAGAGAGCGAGGGGGGGAGAGAGAGAGAGCGAGGAGGGGAGAGAGAGAGAGCGAGGGGGGGGGAGAGAAAGAGCGAGGGGGAGAGAGAGAGAGAGAGCGAGGGGGGGAGAGAGAGAGGGAGGGGGGGGGAGAGAGAGAGCGAGGGGGGGAGAGAGAGAGAGAGCGAGGGGGAGAGAGAGAGAGAGAGCGAGGGGGAGAGAGAGAGAGAGAGCGAGGGGGGAGAGAGAGAGAGAGCGAGGGGGGGAGAGAGAGAGAGCGAGGGGGGGAGAGAGAGAGAGCGAGGGGGGAAGAGAGAGAGAGCGAGGGGGGGAAAGAGAGAGAGCGAGGGGGGGAAAGAGAGAGAGCGAGGGGGGGGAAGAGAGAGAGCGAGGGGGGGAGAGAGAGAGAGCGAGGGGGGGAGAGAGAGAGCGAGGGGGGGAGAGAGAGAGAGCGAGGGGGGGAGAGAGAGAGAGCGAGGGGGGGGAGAGAGAGAGCGAGGGGGGGGAGAGAGAGAGCGAGGGGGGGGAGAGAGAGAGAGCGAGGGGGGGAGAGAGAGAGCGAGGGGGGGGAGAGAGAGAGCGAGGGGGGGGAGAGAGAGAGCGAGGGGGGGAGAGAGAGAGAGCGAGGGGGGGAGAGAGAGAGAGCGAGGGGGGGAGAGAGAGAGAGCGAGGGGGGGGAGAGAGAGAGAGCGAGGGGGGGGAAGAGAGAGGCGAGGGGGGGGAAGAGAGAGAGCGAGGGGGGGGAGAGAGAGAGAGCGAGGGGGGGAGAGAGAGAGAGAGGAGGGGGGGAGAGAAGAGGAGGAGGGGGAGAGAGAGAGAGAGCGAGGGGGAGAGGAGAGAGGAGAGAGGAGGGGAGAGAGAGAGAGAGAGCGAGGGGAGGGAGAGGGGAGAGAGAGAGAGAGGGGGGGAGAGAGAGGAGAGAGAGGGGAGGAGAGGAGAGAGAGGGGGAGAGAGGAGAGAGGGGGGAGAGAGAGAAGAGAGAGGGGGGGAAGAGAGAGAGAGGAGAGGGGGGGAGAGAGAGAGAGAGGAGAGAGAGAGGGAGGAGTGAGAGAGAGAGAGAGATGAGAGAGAGGAGGGAGAGAGAGGAGAGAGAGAGAGAGAGGAGAGAGAGAGAGAGGAGGAGAGAGAGAGGAAGTGAAGAGAGGGGAGGAGAGAGGAGAGAGAATATGGGGGGAGGGGAAGAGAGAGAATGGGGGGAGAGAAGAGGGAAGGGGGATAGAGGGAGGAGAGGATTGGGGAGGAGAGAGAGAGAGAGAGAAGGGGGGGAGAAAAGAGGAGAGAATGGGGGGAGGAGAGGGAGAGGGGAGGAGAGGGGGGAGAGATTGAGAGGGGAGAGGCGAGTGGGGGGAAGGGGAGGAGAGAGAGAGCATGGGGGGGAAGGAGAGGGAGAGAGAGAGAGAGGGGGAGGAGAGAAGAGAGAGGGGGGAGAGAGAGTAGAGAGAATGGGGGAGGAGAGAGAGAGGATTGGGGAGAGAGAGGAGAGAGAGAGGAGAGTGGAGGGGGAGAGAGAGAGAGAGGAGAGGGGGGAGATGAGAGGAGAGGAGATGGGGAGAGAGAGGAGAGGGGAGGAGAGGGGGAGAGAGAGGAGAGGAGAATGAGGAGAGGGTGGAGAGTGAGAGAGAGAGGGGAGGAGGAGAGAAGGAGAGGAGAGAGGGAGAGAGGAGGAAAGGAAGAGAGAGGAGAGAGAAGAGAGAGGGATGTGGGGGAGGAGAGAAGAGGAGAGGAGAGGGAGAGGAGAGAGAGAGAGTAGAGAGGGGGAGGAGAGAGAGAGGGAGAGGAGGGAGGGAGAGGGAGAGGGAGAGAGAGGGAGAGAGGAAGGGAGGATTGAGAGAGGAGAGGGGGAGAGAAGGAAGATGGAGGGAGGAGGGAGGAGAGAGAGGAGAGAGAGGGGGGAGAGAGGGAGAGGAGGAGGAGAGAGAGAGGAGAGAGAGAGGGGGGAGAGAGAGAGAGGAGATGGAGATGGGGAGGAGGGGAGAAGATGGAGAGAGAGAGAGAGAGAGTGAGAAGAGAGGAGAGGAGAGAGAGAGAGGAGAGAGGGAAGGAGAGAGGGAGGAGGAGAGAGAGGAGAGAGAGAAGAGGAGAGAGGAGAGGATGAGGGAGAGAGAAGAGGAGAGGGGAGGAGAGGGAGGGAGAGAGAGGAGAGAGGAGAGAGGAGAGAGGAAGGGATGAAGAGAGGAGAGGGAGGAGAGAGAGAGGGGGGCGAGAGAGAGAGAGAGAGAGGATGGGTGCGGGGGGAACGAGAGGAGATGACGAGAGAGATTGAGAATGACGAAGAGAGAGAGAAGAGAGAGAAGAGAGAGCAGGATAGAGGAGAGGATGAGGGTGGGGTGAGAGAGAGTGAGAGAGGTGAGTATGAGGATGAGGAGAGAGAGGTGGGGGAGAGAGAGATGAGAGAGAGATGAGATGATGAGAGGAGAGAGGAGAGAGGAGAGGAGAGGGTGGGG
>NC_061825.1:13114729-13119729 GCF_019202785.1 Penaeus chinensis
CATGAATCTGCTCATCTACGTGAAATTAATGTTTACTACATCAAGAACTCTTAATAGATTAGTATTAATTTTTGATCAAGTAGATAACCTATTCAGACTTTAAACAAGCTTTAATACTTATACGAGCAGAAAGTGAAAAGGGTAGAACAATATTTCTAAACTATTTAAAAATACAGAATACGTGTTCAGTAAATAGAATCCAAAGTCAAATTTAACATTCTATAGCTTAAACGACGCCCACAAGTCCTGGAAGTGCACTATATTTTCCGGATCTTTGTTCCCTGGCGTGGAGCGCGGGTCGTAATGGCGGCGCCGTAGCCTCATGCCAGCTACAGCCGGCTGGGCCCACGCACTGCGCTACGACAACAGGGACTTTGAACATGAATTAATTGAATCAATTTATCCACAGCGCTGCACTAGACGCACATTTTCACTGCGATTCCGGCTTTCGAATCAGCCTCTCAAGCCTTCGTTTTCTACGAAACATGTGCCGGGCGGCGACCATGTGGCATCTGACAGCCGGCAGCTGGCCAACACTTCACTGCTTGTAATGAGCTTATTTAAGCTCGTATCCTTCCTTCCAGCTTTGTCACGCTTTGCACCTGCATTAATGCACTATTTTACACCTTTTCGCGTACTTTTTCCTTAAGGATGTCACTGAAAATCGTCACTTTCACAGATTCTTACCTTGGCAACAGGCCCACGTCGACTGGCCAAGACGGAAAGGAACGATGGAAGAAGCCGAAAGTACTATATAGCCGCGGTCTCATTTTTCATTGGCTGGCGGTAAGTGACGTCACATCAATACGACCCACCTATTGGTTGTCAGGGTTAAACGTCACTGTATGAAGACGGTTCTGATTGGTCAGCGGGGAAGCGGCGCGCGCACTGCTCGCGCCTCTATTTCTGGCGGGAATTTCGTTCACGAGCGAGAGGCAAACGAGCGATTTTTGAGCAATTTGAGAAATTCGTCATTTTGGGATTATTTGGTTTTTATTTGCGATTAAATTGTTCCATGACATATTTCATCTTTCCGTTGATTTCTTTTCGAGTTTATTGTTAATCAGGTGAACTCAGGGGCTTAAAAATATGGATACATAATGTATATTTATACTAATCTACAATTGCACATCGTTGAGCAAATATTTAATCTCTCAATGAATGGTAATGTAAATCTTGTTCATAGGCAGTGAAAATAGGTTATAATTCTGAGATGTTACGTTACATATGTACGTGCTTACAAAAAACACTTATAAGTAAATAATTTGTCTTCTCTCGCGCTTTATATCTCAACACATTCAATTATATTCATTCTCTCTCTCTCTCTCTCTCTCTCTCTCTCTCTCTCTCTCTCTCTCTCTCTCTCTCTCTCTCTCTCTCTCTCTCTCTCTCTCTCTCTCTCTCTCTCTCTCTCTCTCTCTCTCTCTCTGTTTAAATACCTGGAGCTGAATTTTGGTTCCGCTATCATAAACATGAGAAAAGAAGTGTAGCATTTTTTCATTACAAGTTACAATTTAAAATATTACTTTCCTAACAGTGACCACAAACATCACTTTAATAGCTATACACTTTTTGTATTAACTTATTTAATTTTATACCCTGATGATTTTCTCCTTTTGCAGCAAACACGAACGTCCCCGACTTTCAAAGCGTCATGTTCAGCATAACACAATCTTCCAGAAATTAGGACTTGCACATTAAGTAATTGACAGGCTATAATTGCTGAAACAATCTGATGATTAAATGCTCATCGTACATAGAGGCCACATCCTCTCGACATTATAGTGTCTGAGGAATATGCTTGCATCAGCCAGGAAGGAGTGATGCCATCTGACGCTATGGCCACCACAAGGTCATGTTCAGAACCAGGCTTGCCAACCAAAGAAATGTGATGGACGTTAGTTCCGAGGTTTAGAATCGTAGGTCCTTATTAGAAAGGAATGGCAAGTCGATTAAAAAAAAATCGTTCGGGAAAGGTAGGGAGAGGAAGGGTAAAATCTTCACCCGATGAGGAACTGAAATTTTACCTCTGCTTTGAGATTCCGTCACAAAACGTCGTCACATCTGAGTGATGGCCGGTATTCATGCCCATCTTAGTACCTATTTTGATGGAAGGAGGAAACTTTAGGCGGTTTATTTATCTGGTTCGCCTTTATCAGTTAACATAGGCATTTGTAAAGCAACAAGTTTCTACAACGATAACCTACACCTAAAAAAAAACATTCGCACAGGCGGTGTTAGTGTGAAGTACTAACGGTAGATGCAGCGGAATGAAAACAGTAGAAAATGCAGCAGTAGCTATGTTAGCATCACTTGATTATAAACAGACTAATAGTTCAAAGCCTCTATTTATCATACTAGAGTTGTATCCGAAGAATAAATATGTCATTTGTCCCCTACGGCTAGTATAAAAAAACAAATTAGGACAGTGCATGTGGTTTGGCGTAATGCTTGCACATTCCCCAACAGCGGATATGCTGCTCCATTACTCCCAACGCTGTTTGGTAACCAGCTATAATACCCTTTATTATACTTCACATACTCCAGGGGTTTCCTGTACTGGGATAAAGTTTGTTACATAGGTATTCTGAATGTTTCTGCACAAATAAATTAAGGATAAATCCTCCTCCAGCTTACAATCAGATATTTTGATGAAATCAGTATGAACAGGATTCTTTCTTCAAAGAGCCCTTTAGCAAGTGTAGAATCATTTCCGGCAGACATCTGACTGTATCGGTGGGTGGGAGGTGGGAGTTAACCCGGAGAGGCCTGTGGGTTTTTTTTTTTTTTAATTGATACCGCGCAGGATTTGTTTTATTAATATTTGCACAGATGAAAGTGTTTGCCAGAACATCTCTTCAGCCGACATATGCGTTTTCCATATTTCTATATCAGTTACGTGTATTTCATTGTGATGAGAACAGTAGCCATATGGCGTACTATAAATCTTACCATAGATTTCATTGACGTGGAATGCAACAGGTTCCTGCACTGGGAAACTGTTTAGGCTTACTTTCAGTTTTATATATACAAAACTACTTGATATAATTTATTTGAATGTTTATTGGTCCTATTGCATGAAAGTCTGTAAAGATATTTTCATCATTTAACTTTTCAAAATCAGGTTAATATCTATTAATAAGAAACTTATAAATATATGGCAAATCAGCTTGTGCATTTGAGCAAAGACAGATAGCCTACGGTTAGCATAAGTTCAGCCAATGCTGATCTGCTGTTCCCATGTAAAGACTGAAATACATTTCCACTCTTGACTGTATGCTCCCACCTCTGACGGTACTACAGAGCAGGGGGGATGCCTGTGAGCATTTTGTTTGTGCTCCCGCCACAGCGCAGGCGCCGGCTATGCTTATTCTCGTCAATAATATGAGAAAAAAAAATACAAAGTGTGATACAGCCATATTATTTCTAAAAATGTCAAATTTAGAGAGCAATTTTCATGTTGTGGGGAAAATGTTTCGGTTTTCCTGTGGATTGTTGGAACTGCCATGTTGGAACCCGCCGTGCGCTGCTCTGATGTTTGTCGGTTCACCAAATGCATTTCTTAGAAACTTTCTGCAGCATGCCGCTTTTAGATTAGTTGTATTATGTGATCAATATAGGCATAAATTATTATGAAAAAGAATGATGTTGAAAAGAATCTCATTAACGAATAATGAATCTGGCATCAAATGGACCTTTAAACGATGTTCGAAAGCTTTATTACAATATTTAGACGCCTTAGCATTATACTTTTTACAATTAATTATTTTATAAATACCGAAATCAGAAGCTACATAGCTCTACCCAAGATCTTGACTTCTGCTTCAGCGAACGGAAGAAGCTCTATACTACGGCTTCTGTCAGGCTTACCAACCCTGCGTCACCAGCGCAACACGTGGGGTGAAGTGAGCCCACGTGGTGAGGCCGCGACGTGAGTTTAATTGGCTTTCTTGCCATGAATGAACGTGCATAAAGGTTAACGTTCATAACAAATGTTTACCGGATGCACTCGCATTCGAATTATCATAATCTGAGTAAAACAATTCAGCAGCGGTATTGATCGGCATAGTGATTCACATCACAGCATGTCCTTCTTTCTCTCAGTTAGAATAGCCAAAACAAGGAGAACAAAAGAAAATGAAAATAAAAGTAAAGAGTAAAATATTCGTATTGATGAATGAAATCAACAATCCAACACTGCCACATTTTAGATGTGTGTACTAGAGATTCTTGGCTTCAGCATGCACTCTGTGACGTCACAGGCTGGCTCTCCTTACTCCTTTCCACCTGGGAAACACGCACCGCTGAGTCACTGGTGTCCTACCCCCGCACTCTCTCCTCCTCCGTCCTCATGCCACATAACAGAACATCCCCATGATCTATTTCAAGCTTGAGTTCTAAGGAACCTCATTAGCTCTTATATGGGTAGACCTATTAGTGCCAGTCTTGCTGCACCCGTTGACCAGACGTGCTTGCAATCTGGACTTGATGTTTTTGCGTTCCCCCAAAAATATATATATATATTTTTTTCTCTCTCTCTCTCTCACTCTCACCTTTGAAACGCCCGTACCTGCATTTACCAGCCCTGGACTATCCTGCACGTCTGTTTACTATAGTTATCAACTCCATCCAGGATTATAATGGCAATGGTCTTGTTTTTTACTAAACATTTCATGTGGTCTGTTCGGAATATGTCTTAGAAAATTATCATTTTCATCATCCTCTCTGTCGACCTCATTTTTCCCCTTTTCCTGCGTCGTTATCATTCACACATTTTTCTTCTTTTTACCTTCCCTTGCTTCTTTTTTCTCGTTCATTACCATTTTTCCTCCTCTCATTCTTTGTCTTCCTTCTATATTGTCTTCATTTTCACTTTATTTTATTTATTTTGTTCTCCTCCTCCGCCTCCCCCCTCTACCTCCTCCTCGTCCACGTGCACCTCCTCTTCCTCCTCCTCCTCCTCCGCTTTCTCCCTCTCCTCCTCCCCCTCCCTCTTCTAC
>NC_061825.1:13144729-13147229 GCF_019202785.1 Penaeus chinensis
TACACAACATTTACAGAACGGAGGACAGATACGTATTGCCAAAGGAATGCATTTGTCTCCATATTAACGTAGTCGATTCCTATAAAACTTTCACACGTAACGTTTGTATCTCAGGTCATTATCAGAAATCACTCACCTAGAAACCACAAGAAGTATGTCAATAGTTTATGAGATTACAAATATATTAAGGTTTGCAAAGAAATATTGCAGGAATAAAAACCCACAGTTGACGTCCGATCAGAATCAGCTGATACCCAAGCGAGCTGAATGCTTCACTTTACTTTTTTCCTAAATTTAGCAAGGTAACTGAATGGTTAATATAATATTATCAATGAATACAGAAGGAAGTACGGCCAAAATCCAATTCCTTAGTATTGGGGGACCTGTGTTGGCATGCCATGAAATGGGTGTAAGTGTTGTTGATCAGTGCAACAGGTCAACACCAACTACTCCAGTACGACCAGGAAGTGACCTGATTCTGCAGATTGTAAGGAATATTATGAGTCATCATCATCAACACACTCATCGCTATGGTTCTGTTTAGGCTGTAAATACACGCTGTTTGGAAATGTATTTCTCTCTCTCTCTCTCTCTCTCTCTCTCTCTCTCTCTCTCTCTCTCTCTCTCTCTCTCTCTCTCTCTCTCTCTCTCTCTCTCTCTCTCTCTCTTCTATTTTGTTAGTGTGTGTTTGTGTGGCACACAGACAAACACACAAACACACAAACACACACACACACACACACACACACACACACACACACACACACACACACACACACACACACACACACACACACACACACACACACACAAACACACACACACACACACACACACAAATATGATATATCTATATCCACACACACACACGCACATACACACACACACACACATACAAACACACACACACACATACACACACACATATACACACACACACACACACACACAAACACAAACACACACACAAATATGATATATCTATATTCACACACACACACACACACACACACACACACACACACACACAAATATGATATATCTATATTCACACACACACAAACACACACACACGCAAATATGATATATCTATATTCACACACACACACACACACACACACACACACACACACAAATATGATATATCTGTATTCACACACACACACACACACACACACACACACAAATATGATATATCTATATTCACACACACACACGCAAATATGATATATCTATATTCACACACACACACACACACACACACACACACACACATACACACACACACACACAGACACACACAAATATGATATATCTGTATTCACACACACACACACACACACACACACACACACACACACACACACACACACACACACACACACACACACAAATAAGATATATCAATATTCACACACACACACACACACACACACACACACACACACACACACACAAATGTGATATACCTATATTCACACACACACACACACACACACACACACACACACATACATACACACACACACACACACACACACACACACACACACACATACACACACAAACACACACATACACACCCACACACACACAAACACACACACAAATATGATATATCTATATTCACACACCCACACCCACACTCACACATACTGTGTATACTATATATATATATATATATATATATATATATATATATATATATATATACACACTATTTATATTATAAATACATTTATATATATATATATATATATATATATATATATATACATACACACACACACACTATTTGTTATATATATATGCACATTTAGAGAGGGAGAGAGGGCGAGAGAGAGAGATAGAGAGATTCCTTTAACGTAAATATTTACAAAGAGAGAAGGCCAGGCCAGAATTCTTGAGACGGAGTACAAGGAAACCATAAGGTTTACTTCCATCTAGCATACGAGTTAATAAACTGATTTTAATTTTTCAAATGGCAGGAAAGGAAAACAACAATTTAATCTGAAGTTAACCGTCCTCCGTTGTAATAAATTAATGATCAGTTATATCTTGATGTTTGAAATTACTACAGGGAAGATACTTCATTAAACTAATGACTTTTGGACAATGTCTGGCATTTGTAAAATTATGATTGATAATTAAAAATCGTGTGCGGTGTTTCTTTTTCTGTGTCTATATGTATTTATATGTGTACGACTCTATATATAATTAAGAAATACTGCAAAATTAATAGAGTCAGATAATCTCGCTTAAGAAAGCTGCAGTGGCCCCTTCGTTATCAATTTTACTAATTCTAATATGATTCTGTTTCTTACATTAACCTCGTCAACAGCCAAACATACTTGCTTCTTTTATGAAATTAATCTATTCATGTTTCTACTGTGATTCATTTGTTATACATTGTAAATATTTTTCTTAAGAAAGTAATTTTGCAATCTTCACCTCAGCGCATTACCTCATTGCAATTCTTATTCAATTCGCTTATTTTATT
>NC_061825.1:13164729-13169729 GCF_019202785.1 Penaeus chinensis
TAGTCTTCATAACAAAATAAAATTACAAAAATAAACACAGCAAACCTTGATCTGCTCAGGAATGATCTTATTTTTTCGAAGGGCATTGATGTTCAGCCTTTCGAAAGCGAATTCTTTAACCACCTTCCGGTTGCGCACTTCTTTGACCATTTTCCAATCTGCATACTTGCCGATGGTGGAAGTGGTATGAAGGCCACATGATGGAGGCTGTGAAGAAAACAGAGAAAAAATATGGTTAAATCATTTAAAATTTTGCTATTTCCTGATTTAATTTTTTTTTTTACAGGAAATATGCATAGATAAATAAAGCATGATTCTACAGCTATGTACAGAAAATATGCATAAATAAATAAGGCACGATTCTAAAGCTATATAATACTTTTAAACCTTTCAATTATCAAATGATGCTGACATGGTTTGAAGAATCCTTCAAGGATGCCTTCTTTATAATACTGGTATACAATATTTTCTCCTACAAATTCTATTTTCACCAATACCAATTCCTAAAACGTCTTCTTAAAAAGATATTCATACATACATATGCTAACACACACATACATACATACACATATACATAGTGATTTATCCTTTATTTCCCTTTAAGAGCAATGATATGTTTGATTAAATGGAAGCAGAAATGTTACTATTAATTACTGTTCACAGGTTAAGAATAAAAAGAGTAGAAGAAGAAGAAGAAGAAGAAGAAGAAGAAGAAGAAGAAGAAGAAGAAGAAGAAGAAGAAGAAGAAAAAAAAAAACTTTGGTGCCATTTGGTCCCTTAGAGCAGTGCCAGGCAAACTTCAGCCTTCCTACTCACTTAATCCAATCTGGCCCTCAGATCCCCAGACTTGGCTCTCCCTCTCATGTTTTGATACAATTTCTGCTATCATAGCAAATGTCAGGTGCCCTTTGGATTTTCACATGAACAATCACTCTTAAGGCTGGTTCATATATTTTAAAAAGTTAAATTACACTTCTAGACCTTAATTTGTGAACTAAAACCATGGTGGTTATGATAATTATCACTACTACACAAAATACACATTTTCAGATGTGCAGGTACAGTAAGTTTGATGTAACTAGTAACATTACTGTAAATTGTCAATCATGTCCACAGGCCCCTAAAAAAAATAAAAGAAGAAGAAGAAGCAGAAGAAGTAAAAGAAGAAAAAGAAGAAGAAGAAGAAGAAGAAGTAAAAGAAGAAGAAGAAGATGAAGTGAAGAAGATGAAGTAAAAGAAGAAGAAGAAGAAGACAAAAAAGAAGAAGAGGAAGAAGAAGAAGTAAAAGAAGAAGAAGAAGAAGAAGAAGAAGAGGAAGAAGATTACCCACACAACCACACTGTTGAAGTTACCTCATTACTTTTAACCCAATCGGCATGGATGGCAAGAGTACATGCTATGCGTACTGTAGTACAAGTTCAGAATACATGCCATGCGTACTGTAATATAAGTTCATTTGTTGTCTTCACACATAGATGGCTCTACAAGTACTCAGTCACCAAGGAGTGAGTTATTTGTCCTACTTATTTTACCTGTTTACACTTTTCCTTGATTTTTGGAAAGTGCCTTTTGTATTATTTTATTTTTAATATTATCAAGATCTTAATCACAATTTAATTATCATAATATAAATAAGAATAATCACAGTGTTGATATCAATAGTATCAAAGAGAAAAACACATTGATATCAATAGTATTAGAGGGAAAAACACATTTTGCCACCAATTCAAGGGAAGGTGAAATCAGGATCGGTCACTAAGGCATACTGCTAGACTCCTTGTTGGCTGAGCACATGTGGAGGTTAACATACATATATATATACATACATACATACATATACATTATATATATATATATATATATATATATATATATATATATATATATATATATATATATCACACACACACATATTATATATATATACATAGACACAATCACACAATCATATATTTATATATATATATATGTATATATTATACACACACACACACACACACACACACACACACACACACACACACTCACACAATCACACACACACACACACACACACACACACACACACACACACACACACACACACACACACACACACATTATTTTACATCATATTTTCTTATTAACTTCACATTATTTTGAACCACTTCCCCATTAATATAACAGAAAATGACTTGCCAATAAAAAGAGTAGGGATAACTATTTCAAATCCATGTGTACTAATATTCTTTTACTTTTTGTGCTGTATAAGAAATAGCATTCATGTTTTACACTTATCCTTTAGGCTGCAGTGAGAGGTATTTTCTTAATCTTTTAATTGCATCTGTCTAAGACTTTTAATCTTATAAGAGATATTTCCATTCGTGAAGACTTAAAATATATCTCTTCTTACTCTTAAAGCTCAAATCAGTACGAGTGAATTTTCCTTATCCTCGTGTGGTAGAGCAATTGTATAGAAAAAAGAATGAAAGGGGGAAAGTAAATAAGAAAGAAAGAAAGAAAATAAGAAAGAAAGGAAATGAAAGAAAGAAAGAAGTAAAGAAAGAAAGAACGACAAAGAAAGAAAGAAGAAAAGAAAGAAAGGTAAAAATAATATAACAAATTAAAAATAATATTAAAATAAAATTTCTTTACCTTATTTACCTGAAACCTATTTTCTAAGTGAAAATATCACTCTGATATTTGCAGTTGAGAGTATTTCATTTAACACTTACTATATGCATTAATAAAATATAAATAATATTTCAACAAAAACTCCTTTACCCGTTTTAAAAGTTTTTGAATGATGATATCTGACATTTGCATTTGAAAATATTTAGTCTAACACTTACTACATGCATTAATCCTTTTATATTAAAATATAATATAAATATAAGACTGTAGTAAAAGAAGCCTTTGAAAGGGAATATGTTTTATATTCTAAATATCATCTTAAACATTACACTTTCCAATATGCTTCACAGAAAGCTGTATATGAAGACACATCTTTGTTAGTACCACAACTAAAAATGGGGGGAAAAAAAGAATAAAAAGATGAAATAAATAAATTATAAAATAATCATATATAAATAAATAAAAACTAAATAAAATATTCACATTTTCAATTAACACAGCCTGAAATGGATTAGGCAACTCATAACACTTAGGCTTTTACCAAAACTGGCATTTTTTCCCTCTATGAAGTTAGCTACAACTCATAGACTGCCTGATCTTATAAAATTCTCAGGCAAGCCCTTCAGCTATCACATTTCAAACAATCATGCTCCATGGGTAGGATTCATTTTAGTATCATAGTCATATTTTCATCTATATAAACACCGTAGCCATCATTATTCTTTAACCTACCAGTAGAGATGATGATGTATATGAAACTTGGTGGATAAATAGTAACACGGTTTCAGTAAAGAAAAAGAAAATAATAGAATAAAATATTTTGCAAATCATTGGATACAAACAATTCAAATGTCTCTTGCTTCAGCATTACTGTTTTACTATTTTTAATGAACTAATCCTCTGTTGATTATGAACAAAACAAAACAATAATAAAAAGGAGAATAATGAATATTTCAGGTGAACTTCATTACAGTTAACTAGTTGTTGAGTGTATTCTTTCTGTAATTACTCCTTAGCCTATAACAATAAAGAAGAAGAAGAAGTTAATAGGTTTAAGAAGAGATCTTCAAAATTATATTTAAAAAACTATAGCCTCATCTTGTGTATTAGGAACAATGAGTCACTAATAATATTAAATCTCAATTGAACAGAATATGCATCAGCAACTCTGAGATAACAAGAAATTCTGTCAGTGCTAGTTCTGAAACAATTCTACATGAGGAGCAGTGTATATAAATAACATGTACTCATTCAATCCTTTAAATATTTAACTCAAAATTAACTATTGTAAATCAACCCTTGTGCCATGTCCTAAAACTTGCAATCATCCAGGCTGTTTGGATCACATTTGAACCACCATCATTACTTCCTGTTAACCCATTCGCCCTGGGTTTATGTTCTGTCCCCTGTAGTTTCTGGTGAATTTAATTACATACAGATGGCTTCACATGTGCTCAGCCAGCAAGGAGTCTATCAGTAGGCCCTAGTTACCGATTCCGATTTCCCCATTCCTTGAATTGGCGGGAAAATGTATTTTTCTTATTAATACCATTGCTATTGATAACGTTATTATTGTTATTGATGTTATGATTAATGAATTGTCATTAA
Source organism: Penaeus chinensis (assembly GCF_019202785.1). Taxonomy (NCBI): domain Eukaryota; kingdom Metazoa; phylum Arthropoda; class Malacostraca; order Decapoda; family Penaeidae; genus Penaeus; species Penaeus chinensis. The sequence continues at coordinate 13,168,951 of NC_061825.1, forward strand.
AATATTTTAGAATATGAAATGATACAAAAGACCCTATCCTAAAGTGAAGGAAAAGGGTAAACAGGTGAGATAGGTAGTTCTAATAACTGGCTATTTGGTGATTAAGAACTTGTAGTGCCATTTATGTGTAAATACAATAAATAAACTTGTATTACAGTGGGCATGGTATATATTTTTGCCAAATGGGGCAAAGGGGTTACACTCCATTACTACTTTGCTACCTTTAAAGATATATTTCTTGCATATTTTCAAGGAACCAAATGACTTTTACTCAGGCTTCTGCAAATCTAAAAGTGATCAAGATTTTAATGAGTAAGATTATCCTATCAGATAAGTAGATTCAGCTTTGTAAACCAGATTTTTTTGAAAAATGTATGTGCTTCTTCTTTTTTTCAATATAAAAAACAAAAGAAATATTGTAGAGAAAAAAATAATACACAAAATATAATGTTTTATATGTTTAGAACCCTTGGCTGCTGGGTCACAAAATATTTTGAAAGACCAGAGGTTATCTACTAATGATGGGATGGAAAAAAAGAAAAGAAAAAGAAGAAGAAGAAGAAGAAGAAGCCATATTCAATCTGATTTTGTCTACTAATTTTGCTTGCACACAATTGGCTCCACAATTACTAGTTCTACCTGACCTTCCTTGTCTACCATTTTCTTGATATTCAGAAAGTTTTTCATTTTTTATTCCTTATTACAATTAGTACTGATAATTATATAATAATCCAAATGTCAACAACAATCATAATAGCAGTAATGATATTAACCCCATT
>NC_061825.1:13174729-13177229 GCF_019202785.1 Penaeus chinensis
ATGTTCTATTAATACTCCTTAGTGTATGAGCCTAAAAGGGGGTGGGGGTAAATATACAGTCCACTGTAGTTTGTTTCCTTAGTTTTGTTTATACATAGATGGCTTCATAAGTGCTTAGTCTGTAAGAAATCAACTGCAAAGTCTACTTGAACTTCTTTGTTAACCCCACTCCTTAAATTTTTGCAAGAAAATGTTTTATTTCTATCATTGGTATTAACAACTTTATTACTATTATTTTTGTTTAGTTACTATTATAATTATTAATACAGTTATTGTCATTGCTAATATAACAATAATGCTGTTAGCAGCAAGAAAATTAAAGATTACATTATTTCCCAAATTCAAGCACAGGGAACAGTGCCTACAATCAAGAGACGTGGCCTCCACACTATCTGCTCTGACTACAGTCAACAAGTCATCTATGTATATCATGGTACTCTAATTGCAGACCTCCCTGGCAATATTTCTTTCGATAAAGAATAAGTCTCAGCTCTTTCTTGCCAGAATAAACATGGTAGAAGTTTGTTGACCTTTGCCGGAGCACTAAGTGCATAGGCCAAAGCATTGCTTTATTTAGTCTGATTCTGCATAATTACTAATTTTACAGTTGTATTGACATGACTTATGAAATCAATTGGAGAAACTATGATATTCTATAAATATTGTGAATCAATGTAGTAGTTATATGTTCATTATCATAAGCTAAGTCATCACTGTGGCTCTCTGACTAGCCAAGAAATGGAAAAAAAATACCATAATAATCACATAACAAAGTTAAAGGGAAAACTTTCATATAAACTAACTGCATTAAATCTCTAACATATATGTTTTTGTAATATAGAAACACAAACTTTTAATATTCACAAATAGCAGTTGTATAGATACAAATATATGTGGGTGCAATCATAGAGGTCTTTCCCATAGGCCTAAAGCTTAGATTGTATAATTTGCAGAATGTCTTAGACAAGATGTAGTGAAAAGAAAGAGAAACTGAGTGAGAGAAAGAGAAACTGAGTGAGAGAAAGAGAAACTGAGTGAGAGAAAGAGACACAGAAGAGAAAAAGAACAGCAAAAACTTTAGTAAACAATCTACATTTTCGCAACCATGAGCACCTTATACCACACTAGCATTATCATGAACGTTCTGGACAACTTGTATGCTTCGGCAATATTTGAGCATCCATTTAATATATAATGTCAATTACCCAATTCATACCTAATCCAAAAATAAACAATGCTTTTGCAAGGAAATCAGCTCAAACCCAACAATTTCTATATGATTTACCTCAAGTTCATCAGTCTAAACCTCGGATAAACTGTGTAAATCACACGTTCGCAATAGATAGAATTTAACCTCTTCCGTGAACCACCCTCAAACAGCAAGACTGATGACCTAATCAAGGTGCATTGTGGACCCGGCACTCCGAAGTCTATTTCCGGCGCATCAGACCTCGTGTCCCAAGGCTGACGGGTCCCTAACCTGGACAGCAGGCATTATTGACAACCCCATCTAACTATCACCAATCCAACTAACAATTCAAATGGGTAATTCACCTGCAAGCAATGTCCCACAGCCTGTGTAAAGGTCACGAAACCCCCTTTGGCCAGCGATCGAGTCAAGGGCGCCGCCATGTTCGCACGTCGTCTGCAGCGGCTGTTCTTGGGGGGAGGGCGGGGGGTCCTGGCCAGGACAATTAGCTATTTTCCTTATATCTCGTGCTATGCCTTTCCTTGAATCAAAAATCTGAAATGGGATGCAAAAAATTAAAATCCGCGTATTGTGGAATGGTAACTGGATTTTAAAAGTAGGCGAGGAATTTGCTTTCCCCTCAGTGCCTGCAATTGCACGGGGCGGGCGAGGGGAAGGAATGGCCGCGGCCCCCTACTGCAGGATTGCATGTCCCGGGGCCGGACCTGTCATCTGCCTCTCTCTGCCAGGCCGGCGTCCAGGTACGACAGCCTTTGTGCTCCTGCACTAACCCAAGCGAGAAACACTGGACTTATTCGTAGACTACAAGGTGGAGTGAGACAGTTGTGCTGCAAAATAGTGCAATTCTCGAGAAATGTCATGAAGCAACTTGGAAAATATCTCTGATTCCGTGAGACGAGCGACGGGAGACCGGAAGTCGGAACGATCAATCTTTCCTAAGTCTCCTTGCATGCTTTGACGGCGAAGAAAATTCAAAGCATAAAACGGAAGGAAATAAGACGTCGTTGTCACCGTAAAAGTCGTTCTTGTATTTCGGGCTGTTGCAATGTAAAAGTCGCGGCCATGTGCTTGCAGCCGGTGTGAGCGCGACATTTGGCAAGGGACCGGCCGACAGCCTAAGTGCAAAATGCAGTTTGCAGTGTGCCCTCTTCCCGTATTTGAAAATATTGCAATGGGAAGGAAAATACGTTACATAATTAAATGGCAGGTTATCTTGCGTTGAAATCTTCAACGCCTTCAAATGTTCTGGAAAGTCGGAATAGTAACAGCGTCGTCCCGAGTCAATTTATG
>NC_061825.1:13179729-13184729 GCF_019202785.1 Penaeus chinensis
GCTGTAGATGTCCCTAGATTTTTGTAACATTTCCCCATAGAACTGAAGGTCAACAGTAATTTCACGTTGCAGACGGTCAGGGAGGGATTGCGCAGTTCACGTAGTCTCTCGGCTTTAAGGGAGCCAATACTAGGGACCATAAATAGCTTGGCTCTACAAACCTGCATTGCCCTCCCCTACAATATATACTAGTTTTATTAATACGCTAATTTACTGCAAGACTCCTGACTGATATTCTATACTCTCCTACTGTTGCTACTCACGTGGTTTACACCCTCATCCATGCATAAGTAGATCCATTGCCTTCACACCTACACCCCTGTATCTGAGTGCCAAGCTGTTACAGTGTCTCTCGTGTCTTTGACCTCCTGGCTCCCCGATGCCAAGTATGAGCAGTGTTCAGCCAACACTGTCAGAATGTTGATGTGCTAGAACCGAGTCAAGAATACAAGTCAATGGATTTTTCCAATGAGAATAATGGTCTGGCAAGAAAAGAGGCACATTATTTTATGATATATACTGCAATGATGCAATCCCGTGGATGGGAGTGTCATGATCTCAGAAATCTATAAACGTTCCTCGATCGACGTTACCGAGGAGACGACTGACATTGTTGCCAAATTTCCCAATGTTACACAAACGGCGTAATAAAGTCTTTCGAAATGATAATCTGTCCTTTTCTATTATTATTATTTTTGGGGGGTCTGAGACAGTGCGCAGAATGATTATTGATCAGGACATCGAGAATCTTTACTGATTTAGATGACCCTGCGTGCGCAGCTCCAGGTATCTCGTGATTTGCAGTATACACTTTAATGCAACATAGGTTTCAACGTATAGTTTTCCCAGGTGACAGAATGCAGTATAGCGTAAATATTACTGTCATTACTCATATATATGGACATTGTTTTTGATATATAGTAACGCACAGTAAACCACTTTATGTACTTTGTTTATTATATGTTATAATAAAAACCACTACTTACCCTTTTCAGATGACTTTGTTTTACTTTTGATCTTCTATATTTTACACATACCCAAACATACCACTATTCCTTTTCCTGGTGTTTGCACTTTTTATTTATTTATTGCCCTTGCAGTTATCCACCATAACACCATTACCTTGTGTTTTGCCATAAATGCTCTTACAGAATTGTGCTTGACCTAATTGTCCTCTTGTCCTGGCTAAAGAGTTTGTAAGCCATACTTATTATATTTCAAAAATCTATATCTTCCATATTTTTATGAGATTTTGTCAATGTGGACCTTCAGTAATTATACAGTGAAATTAACCCATTGCCGACGGACATGGCACGTACGTCCATGCTCTGCCCACTGTGAGTTTACTTGTTTAATTGTTTTTATACATTGATGGCTACACTTGTACTAAATCACCAATGAACCAGTTGTGAGTACTGGCTGTCTCGCCAGTTTACCCTTTTCATTGATTTACGAAAATATTTTACGTTGTCTTATTTTGCTGTTACAAATGTTTATAACATTATAGTAATTATAATGTTCATAATAAAATAACACCATCGATATTTATAGCACTTATAAAAAATACATTTTCCCCGCTAGTTCAAGGAAAGGTGAAATCAGGTAAAGTCTCTAGATCTACTAATTGACTCCTTTGTGGTTAAGCACTAGCAGAGCCATTTATGTACAGAGACATCTCCCAAAAATAAAAAAAAATGTGCAGAGCATTTTCCCCATTTTTTATTTATCTTATTTTCTTTTATTTCCCCGGCGGCAATGGGTTAACTGTTATGAAGTTTGTTCGTCCATGCAAGCATGCAAGCAACGCAAGTCCAAAGTGCAAAACACCAAAAAAAAAAAAAAAAAAAAAAAAGTAAATGTATCTTCTACTAATGAACCACAGATAGGGTATGTGCTTTCTACAGGCATTAAATGATAGACATAGAGAGGAATATGCATTAGTGCTCCAAAACTACGTAGTTTCAAATATGATCCAAAAGGATACAACTGTAGGAATAATTGCGACGTAAAAGGAACAGATTTAACTGGAGAAAATAGAATTAGGTCACAATGTGATTCTTAGGTCATATGACCTGAATTCGGTCTTCTCTGTTCCTAGTCAGTCTGTCATTCGATAAACTGTAACTATAACTACAACTGTTAAAGCTGAAAAATACTGACATCACTGCACATGCGTACGCGAGTGATGAACAAAAAAGGTAGAATCCTTTCTTCTTTTTCAAATTCGATTTTCAGTTGTTCCGAATACGTTAAAAGCGAGACTGATGTCCATATGCATATTTGGAGAAACTCCTAGACAGGCGGATGGAACAGCCGCCTGATCAATACGGAGTTAAAGATGGAGTGAAAATGCCGGTGTCTGGGCCGTTAGTTAACCTTTGGAAGTATGCACAGAATATCTTTAAAATATTGTATAGAAGGGAAGGATTTGATATTTCGTGTCATGGGAAACAAACTTCTTACAGGTTTTAAAAAAGCCAAGAATCCATGTAAGCAATTAGAGCCTTAGTCTTTTGTAAAAACAAGCGAGAACTTCAAATCTAATTATCCAAAGCTACCAAACTTGCTGAAAGTTCAGGCATCAGCATCCGACAAAAAGACGGCAAGCAAATTTAGATATAAAATAGTTAATCAACCTGGTCAGGTGTTTTGCGTCATCCAAATCATCCTGTATGATGATCTTTTTCTTTTTCTTTTTTCGCAAAGATGTCGACACATTAGCTTTGAATCTCAGAAGTAAAACCAACTGCACAACAACTAACTATCATGACAGCGAATATATCTCCAATCCCCCCAAAAATCAGTCACGATATCCCACCAGGCGGCCGTTAACGGACATGTTTTGCTACTGCTAACTTGCTGTGCACGTGATTTAGTCGAAGGCTAACGAAAAAACAACGCTTTATCAAATGACGTATGTTAATCATTCGAGAATAAGTTATGCCATTTATGAATATCACTTATAAATATGAAATGTAACTTTTGATAGCCATGACCTCTGGAATTTTTAAAGGGAGATGGGTCGGGGAAGGAGGAAAAGAGGGAGGGGTTGACAAAAACCATGATTTGTTGTTTGGGTTTCCATGACAGAATATCAATGACAACACACACACACTCTCACCCACACACACACATTAATTGACTCGTATAAACTGATATCAATATATATGCATATATATATATATATGTATATAACACACACACACACACACACACATATATATATATATATAATATATATATATTATATATAATACATATTATATATATATATATATATATATAAAGAGGGAGGGGGAGAAGAGAGAAATATAAGTAAAGAAGGAAAGAAGAGAGGGAAAGAGAATTAGGAGGGGAAACGAAAGAGGATAAGTAGAAGGACGGGAAGAAACAGGAAGCGGAAGTAGAATAGAAGAGAGGGAGGGAGAAGGAAGTAAGAGAGGATATGGGACATGCCAGACTACACAAAATATTACCTATCTACCTACCTTTTCCTATCAAGACAACTTACTCTTATGTACGTTTGAAGTTCTTCGCGATATTTGTTTAGTACCAGAAGATATGGTGTTCAAAACTACACTGTTCTGAAAGAAAAGTATCATTTTAAAGAAAAATGTTATCGATCGTTAAAAGGGCCTTGTATATCGTGTATGTTACATTCAGGCCATGACTTCTTTAAAAACAGAATGTGGTTTACAATTATTGTAGTGGCCTGAATTAATAGCTTAGCAGTATGGCAATATGAAAAGCACGTCCATACAATACATATGTATATATATATGTACACAAATGTATAACATATATACATATGTATAATTACTTATATATATAGTGTGAATGTATGCACATATATGTACATATGTATATACATATAGTGGAGTTTGAAGTATTTTTTGGGAGTGTCCAGGTTGCCAATAAAGTGGCTGTGTCCAAAAAATAGTCACGCCCCTCATAGAAAATTCACAATGTTACCCTGTTAAATCGGGTTCGTTTGATGCGTTTCGATCTTTCTATAGAAAAGTTTAGAGCACAGAAACCCGTCTTAGCCTTAGCGATTTAGTCACACAAGGGAGGAAACCTACTGACAGAAAGAGCATTGGAAAGGTTAGCATCCCACTCCCCGCTTCCCATAACTCCCAGACTCTGGAGAAATCCGATTCGCTTAGTCAGTTGAGAAAAGAAATGAATTGGCGTTTAAGGGACCACACTTCAATAAAAAGCAACAAAACTACTGTATACAGATTTTAAGATATAAATTACAAGTAAATACATGGATTAAGTATCAGCTAATTAGAATTTAAAAAAAAATCTTCACGAATCAGAGTGTTCCAGAGTTCCGGGTGAGTTGCCAGTTTTTCCTTTCCTGAGATCGGACGCACTATAAAAGGAGACGCTGCAACGGAATTCTTGCATTCCGTGAAAGGACAGTGCGAAGAGAACTCCTGGAAGAAGGAGCAGAAGGAAATTGTGCTTAAGTGTACGTATTATAAACATTTAACGTCTGATATCAGTGCTGTTAAAAGTGTTTTTGCTTCTTTAAATTCATATAACTCAAACAAAAATAAATTAGTTACAAGTCTTAACGTATTTCAGAAATAAGGGAAAATCCTTCCCTTTTTTTTTGGTTCAGAAAAAGACAAAGAAGACACATAAAAAGGTACTTCTGCTGAGAACACGCATGTGAGAAGCAATTACAGAACTATTACTAGAGCAAGAACAAGGCAGTAAACGTGAAACTCAGTTCTATTTATTTTTAGAAATTGAAAGTGGTGAGGTTAAACCGAAAGAACTGGAAAAGACAATCATTTTTAACGTGCCCCGTTTAAACAATAAGGGGAAACGAAATGAGGGCTTGGTTGCAAAATGTTTAAAAGATCGAACTTGTTTTGTTGAACAAAAAATGCACACTATGAAAACAGATATTGCTGTTTTGTTAGTTGCATTATAAATTCGATCTCGATTTATAAGTTACTCTAGATGTGTATTATGATACGGATTTA
>NC_061825.1:13189729-13194729 GCF_019202785.1 Penaeus chinensis
GCATGTGAAGTCCGGCGACTCCTGCATTGTGAAGATGATTCCCAGCAAGCCCATGTGCGTGGAGACCTTCCAACAGTATGCTCCTCTTGGACGTTTTGCTGTGCGTGATATGAAGCAGACGGTAGCTGTGGGTGTGATCAAAGAAGTCAACAAGAAGGAACAAAGCGGTAAGACTACGAAGGCTGCTGAGAAGGCCCTCAAGAAGAAGTAACTAGATGTGGACAGGCTCCTGTGCCTGTCGTGGGAGGCAGGCATCATGAGCGCTGTGCTTGGTTCACCAAACACTCGGATATGCCACAGGAAAGTCGTCAGAAGGAAAGATGTCCAATATAATAGGACTATTATTATCATTATATCTTTTGTCTTTAATGTTCCATGCGGCATATATATCACCATATATTGTGGATAACACTCACCAGCTTTGATTAAACTTACGATGCTCACTGATCTTTTTTTTCTTCATTCATCCTGTAAAACTTCAAATAAATGTCTTAGAGAGTATTACGTACATATATGGAACCTTACTGATCTCATGTGCAAGTTGTCTCACTATGTATAATAAAAGCTGTACATCGTAGACAGTAATGAAGTAGAGGAAACCCCTTAGCTTAATCTTTTCACTGTCAATAACTGTAACTAATATGTAGGTAAAACAATATTATGTTAATGAAATAAATAAGACCACTCTGTCAACATGCTTTATCAGACTAACGTGTGAGCTGCATGCAACCTAGACAGGGCAGTTAGCCAAATGAAAGTTGTATTGTCACCCGCTTCTTAAGGCATTTCCCAACACATGTAAAACTAAATTTTAACAAATACCTGCTGACTAACCATTGATCTCCTCGCGCAAAGTAACGATTCATGTGTGTTACAAACTCGTAGATCCATGGTCACCAGCTAGAGGCTTTCGACAACTTTTATTTCGGTGTCTTCTGTACTGAGGCAGCCTATATAGAGTAGGTTAAAATCATACGGCTTATGTCAACTTATGTTTATAAATGAATGTTGTTCGTATTATTGTTACTGTACGTATTTGAACAACAAATGGTTTCCATGTTCTGATATTTATAATTTAGAAGCAATACAACAGTGACATCGGAATTATGTGTTGAATCGCTTATATATCCCTTCATAGTATCATTGATGTTCATTGCATACCCTTCCTGGATGGACAATGTACTGTAGATGGAAATCTGGCTTTTAAGTGATATGTGATTGACCAAAAAAATAATGTCCAAGCTATATTCCAGGTCAATATAATACTACTTACAACTTTGAGTTGTAGTCATTTTGTGTGCGTTTATTTCATTTAGACAAATATAAGCACAATCACGTTTTTTTTTTCTTAATCAACTGCTTGCTTAGATAAAAAAAAAAAAAAAAATAGGCTTGTGTTCTAAGCAATGTTCGATATTCATTTAGAAAACGATAAAAAACAGTAGGAATATGTGAAGCCAGAAAAAAGGGAATACATGACCTAACCTAACTTTCGCTTACTTCTCGTAATGCACACCTATACACAGTTGTGTGTATATATATATATATATATATATATATGCATGTATATATGTATATATTGTATATATATACATATATGATATATATATATATAGATATATATGCATATACAAGCATATGAATATATTGTATATATATATTTACATGCGCATATATGTATATATATATATATATATATATATATATATATACATATATATAAAGATATATATGTATAAATATATACACATGCACACATATATGTATATATGTATCTACACAAACATGCTTATATATATATATATATATATATATATATATGTATATATATATATATATATATATATATATATATAGGCGTGTGTTTATGTAAATATGTATATATAACATATATATATATATATATATATATATATATATACACACACACACATATATACATATATATATACATGTATAAATACACATACATATACATAATGCGCAGACAGAAATGAAGACAAAAGCTATAATGGAACATGGAATCTATTAAAATAACAGACCCAATTTATATGATCTTTCAGTAACCTAAATGAAAACACCTTACATTAGAACAATATATATTTCATTCACGCTACATTGTAACCAATGATTATTGTGTCCTATGTTTTTCCTTTCTGTATGTTTTTTTTTAATATCCTAAATCGCATTCACAACAAACTATATATATATATATATATATATATATATATATATATATATATACACACACACATACATATATGTATATATATATATATATATATATATATATATATATGTGTGTGTGTGTGTGTATGTATGTATGTATATATATATTCGCGTGTGTGTGAGTGTATGAGCGTTTGTATATATATGTACTTATAGACCAAAGTAAACACGGACATGCATATGAACATCAGTCATGTCATGCTATATTGCTGTTATCATTATGATTATTATAATTATTGTTGCTGATTCCTTCCTTATTCCTATTCTTACTTTTATTATTGTTATCATTTTTATAGTTATTATCATAATTATCATAATCATTATTACTATTATTTTATCATTATCATTATTATTATTATTATTATTATTATTATTATTATTATTATGATCATCATTATCATCATCATTGTCATTATTATTATTATTATAATTATCATTATTATTATTGATTTTATCATTATTATTACTTTTACTATTATCGTCATTGTTATTATTATTACTGTTACTATTATCATTATTATTATATAAGTTATTATTAACATTATTATAATCTATTATTATTATTCAATATTGTTATAATTATAAATATTATCATTATCATTGGCATTACTGTTGTTATTATTGTCATTATTATTATCAGTATTATCATTCTTATTATTATTAGCATTATTATCACTATCATCATCATCATTTCTTATTTTATTTTTTATCGTTATCATTATTATTGTTGTTGTTATTAATATCATTATCATTATCATCATTGTTCTTATTGTTATCGTTATTATTCCTATTTGGTTATTACTGGAATAATTATTATCACTCATTATCAATATTGTCATTATTATAATCATTATCATCATTATCATTATTGTTGTAAATTGATCGTAACTATGTCATTACCAGTATTTACCATTGTTTTTGGCCAGCAATATTGCACGTTAATGATTTTTTTCAACAGATAAACAATAACAGTAATAATAAAATAAGTTATTCTTGTTGTTGCTCTTAATGTCACTATCATCAGAATTGTTTTTATCAAACCATTATAAATATTATCATCATTATCAATATTTTCAGTAGCATCATGATCACTAACATTAATACCATTACTACTTATCATTTTCATCATTATCATTATTATTGGCATAATCACTTATCATTTTCATCATTATCATTAACACTCATTTCAAGCAGGGTATTCCTGAGCCAGTCTTAAAAGTGTTAAAGGAGTTATTATTTTTCAAAATAATAGAAAATACAATTAGTAGTATTTATAAATACTAATGACTGCCAATTTATTTTCACGCCAATAGCAGTATCTCTAAGCCTAATAACCAGTAATAATAATGCTGCTGCTACCATTGATTATAATCTAATAGTAAGAGCTTTGATAATGACACTGAATAAGGCCGTAAAACAACAATAAAGATAAATAAAGCTTCAATGTCAAAATAAAGCACAGAATGATTTCTAATTTCAACAATTAAAAACAACACATTTGTCAGTTCTGACGTTTTATTGAGTCAAGAAAATCAAAGCCACGCAGGACCAATAAATATCAACATAAATATTCAACATAGATAAACTTCAGGTCATAACAACAAGAAAGTGCATAACAATATAATAAATAAAGATGTGTGTATAACGAAATATTACACTGGAAATACATGAAATATATAGCCAAAATTTGTACTGTATACAAAGAATAGTTGGTACTGTAATTCAAATTATGTTAGACTTTAGACAACATGATTTGAGAAACCATTCATAATGCATGCGTTACTTGCAGATCTACATCAAAAGGATTCAGTCAGCAGAACAGCCTTGGATAGCAGTTCAACTAAGTCTAAAATCAGGCAAAGAGAATATCTCCAACATAACCTAAATCAATATTTCTCTCTATAAAACCCACATCTCTCTCACAGGGAGATTTTGGAACATTTCTCAGCAACTACTCGGACACATGTTCCCCCTCCGCTTCCTAGTTCCTCACTGGCTTGTGGAGGACGTGCCAGAGACGTGTGGCGAGGGACTGGCCCAGCGTGATCCTCTCATCATTGGGCCCGGTCTGGCGCTTGATGCTGGGCTGCCTCCTGGGGAGAGAAAAGACGGGAAGGGAGGTCAGGCGGCAGAAACGGTTGTTGATGTGTGTGGAGTTTGTTCAATCAGGCATGCTTTTAAGAATGATACAGGGCGTTGGCAGATAATGAAAGAGGGAGGGAGAAAGGGAGAAAGGGAGAGAGGGAGAGAGGGAGAGAGAGAGAGAGAGAGAGAGAGAGAGAGAGAGAGAGAGAGAGAGAGAGAGAGAGAGAGAGAGAGAGAGAGAGAGAGAGAGAGAAAATATTTCTAGTTTAGACCTACAAACTACATCTTGTGAAACAAAATCAGTGGTCTTTACAGTGAAGTTTGTCTAATGCTCATATTAAGTCTTAGTGCATTGATTTCAGAAACAGGAAAGTTCCTTAAAAACAAAAACAAAAAACGACACTATCTGAGATTAAGATATAACTTTTTAGGTGTCTAAATGAGCTAAACCCTATGGAATTGATGGTCGTCTATTTCAGCGGTACTGTATGTACAAGGGAGTTTTTGTTACTATTTAGTCTACAATCGGAACAGCTTTGGAATATTACTATTTAGTCTACAGTCGGAATAGCTTTGGAATATCATTGTTCAGTCTACAGGCGGAATAGCTTTGGCATATTATTGTTTATAGTCTATATTCGGAATAGCATCAGACTATTATCAAGTATATAGTCTGCAGTCGCAAT
>NC_061825.1:13199729-13202229 GCF_019202785.1 Penaeus chinensis
TGTGAGAGGAATGGTGTACTCGATGATAGAGGGTTTGGTCGGACCTTTGAGTGTCAGCTGAGAATCGTACTCTTCGACCCGACCCGTGCTGTAAGGTTAGCCAAAGCCATAATCGAGATCATAGGACTATTAATAAGGGAATAAACTAGTCTTAATTGAATGGAATATTCTAATTTCAAGAGCTTGGATCTAAGTGCAGCAATTCAATTGATAACAACTGATATTTTCGTTGAAATATCAACACGGGAACGAGCTTTGCGATTTTAAGAGACCAACATAACTATAAAAAGAGGCGTGTGGGTACTCTAGAGCGTTAACCCAGTTGTTTGATGGCCATCCAGTTTCTGGTTAATAAATTCAGTATAAAAGTATATAGAGTGATAATAATTAATAACTGATATACATATAGTTCCTACCTAGTAAATTCGATATAACAAAATAAAGAATGACAATAAATACCAGTTGACGGACAGGCGGTTCATGACCACCGATTTCGACAGAACACTATGCAGAATAATTAATGACTAAGCATTAATGGACATCTAGATCCCAGACCAATAATTTCGATATAAATATACGCTGTCATAATAATAAACTATTATAAGATTGTTTCGTCCTTCTCAAATATGAAAGGCTCAATTAGCAACACTCTTAGACTACCGTTGGCAATGAGCCGTTAAACTGCCGAAGTCGTGACAAACGCTTTTACAGCAATTAACACCCAGAGTACAGTATCCCCCCTTCTATGATAAAGTGCGAATGTGCACATCTGTTGGACTCGCATCACTCATATGTATCCAGAATGTTTTTGTTTTCTGTACTAGGCCTAGCACACCCAGCTCTTGATTAGAGTTACGTTTTTAACATTTCTCCATGTAATAAGCCTAAATTTTACTTCTTTAAGGGAATTTCTCATGTATATTTCCTAACGTCTACACTATTTTAGTTTCATGTGGTGCTCCTACATTCCTAGAAGTATTACATGCATCATACTATGATCCAGAGGGAACACAAATGCTCAGGAACCAAGCAGATAAAGTTTAAAAGAAAGTCACCAAGACCTCTGTTTAGACACAGACGTACTTTGCTGTAACACACAAACGCGCGCGCGCGCGCGTGTGTGTGTGTGTGTGTGTGTAGGTGTGTGTGTGTGTGTGTAGGTGTGTGTGTGTGTGTAGGTGTGTGTGTGTGTAGGCGTGTGTGTGTGTGTGTAGGTGTGTGTGTGTGTGTGTAGGTGTGTGTGTGTAGGCGTGTGTGTGTGTGTGTGTGTAGGTGTGTGTAGGTGTGTGTAGGTGTGTGTAGGTGTGTGTGTGTGTGTGTGTGTGTGTGTGTGTGTGTGTGTGTGTTTGTGCGCGTGCATGTGCGTGCGCGTGCACATCGAAAACACAGTGAACACAGATGGGCTACTTTCTCCATCGTCTATCATTACTGCAGATGGTTTCCTAAGGACCAGGTAATTTGTATTTGCCGTCACGCCGAATGTCTCCTTTTTGCTCTAATAGAAGTCGACCTACGCTACTCTCTAATCGCCGTACCGAGGTAATTTCCCATCTTTTTGCCTGGCCCGTTTTCTACACTGTTCTGTCGAGGAATACAATACCAGATGTGCTGCGGGAAAGCAGTTACACGAAAAAAAGAGTTGACATATTTAATTACTTTTTCCCTCAAAACGAGACCGAATCGTAGCTAAAGGCTTGTTATTGTGCTTCTAAGATGCGATTCACGCGCTTGTCACAGCAGGTCTTTCAGTGCTGAAGACATTTCAGTGTGTAATAAAGCTAAAAAGTTTTCATAGTAGCGTTCTTATGTTCATACGCAAAAACATACACATACAAATACGCATAAACGCATAAATATATATATATGTATATATACGTATACACGCGGATATGTATATATACAATATATATACACACATACACATATATATATATATATATGTATATATATATATATATATTTACACATGTATATTCACATACATGAATATGTAGATGTATATATATATGTATGTATGTATATATATACATATATATATCCATATATATATGCACATACAAGCACATACACACAAATATATATATGCACATGAATATAATGTGTATATATACATATAATGTATATACACACTCATATATATCTATATGTATGTATATGTATATATATATCTATGTATATACATATAATGTACGTATATGTATATATATATGTATGAATATACATATAATATATTTATATATATATATGTGTGTATATACACACATTTAAACACATACTGTATGTGCACGCACACATTACGCAGCTTGTCACCATGGTTCACGCTCTACAGTGCCTCGTAACGGAACAGTTTCTTGTTGACGCATATGTCTGCCCTTCGGCCATCCCGTCTCCTTTGCTGTTTGGCTGTTATGCTGTCTGGTGACGTTAATTACCGCAATCCGTCTCCTATAATTAGGACATGTACGCAGGCCGTGATTTTAAATGAGGAATTTGATTGATT
>NC_061825.1:13209729-13219729 GCF_019202785.1 Penaeus chinensis
CTTAGCCTCCTTCACGTTCCCGGAATGAGCCTAGAGGTCCGAGTGTCCTCCTTTCCGATACATCAACTTTCACCTTTTTTGAACACAGAAAGTACCCAATCAGTCATTAGGTTCTGCTGTGAGTCGTCTTTCCCATCTCTCCATTACTGTCATGAAGATTTGTGATTAGTGATGTTTTCTAAGCCTACCCATATAGGGCGTATGTTATTAAGACTGGGTTCATCTTCGCCTTCCTATTGGGAAAAGATACCTGACCATCTTTTTTTCTCGGAAAAGAAAGTTAAGTTTGGTGCATGATGATGTCTCCTGAAGAAAATGTATGTAGCTACAATTAGAACTGAAATAAGAAAAAAAATATATTGATTTTGAATGCTTACGTCCTTGAATTTCCAAACTGTTTACCTTCAGTTAGAAATAAAATAAGAAAAGAAATGTAATAATTTTGAATGCCTAAGTCCTTGAATTTCCAAACTGTTTACCATCAAAAAAAAAAAAAAAAAAAAAAAAGTAATTAAGATCGCGTTATGACAAATGGCTAAGCTCTGCGTCGGTTCGAACTGCAGAAGCGCGAGTCACGGATCGCTACCACTACGCGGAAGATAAGTAACGGTTGCTTGTTATTAAGCAGTGGTGCCAGCTGGTTGCCTCCAGGCAGTGGCACACACGCGTTGTGAGTGGTTAGGAGGCTACAGGTGTCTCTCCGAACAGACAGCCGTTCGGACGACATTCCTAACGCTTCCAAGCTGCTGGAGGTCGCTGCACGTTTTCCTTAGGAACTAAATACAATCCATGCCGATAGCTTCATCAAAATTCTGATTGAGTATAAACCCCGATGCGATGTTTCTAGTCACGTTATTCCACAAGATCAAATCCTGATAATTACCAAATGGCGACTGGATTCAGTCATAGATGAGAAAAGCTCATTTTGCATTTAAAAATCATATAGTATCACCAACAGGGCTTTACCGAAGTGTCATAGTTAAAGGCGAGAAATCCAGTGCAGTAGTATCATTCCTTATATAAATACATGTTGGTTGTACGCATTATTTGTCAAGGAGAACTGCCAAAAACTATGATGTTAGTAAGTTTTATCTGATTTTAGTTTGTCGGGTTATTTTTATCTACATCCTTTGCTACTCAAATTATTATAAGGGAGACGAATCCCTTGAACCTCTGACAAGTATTAGTCTATCTTATATCTATCGTCAGCTAGAATACTGAAAATCAACAAAACTATATCCTCCAGATCCAATGCCCAATAAAAAATATAAACAATCCTACATTCCAATCAAAAGTAATATCTCTTTTTCAATAAACTGATTCAGCTGGATATCAAAATCATTTGAATATAAAAAAAAATGGAAGGACTTCAAATAACAGTATAACATAGAAACAGCAAAAAATAGGGAAAGTACGTGCGGCTCCTGGATATTTCAGGTGTGAGCGACAAAAGACGGGGGGGGGGGGGGGGGGGAACGTGTAGGAGATTGAGAGAAAAAAAATGGCTACTCAGTAAAATTGATAAAAAATGAAGTTAATGGTAGATAAGTATTTTGAACAATGTTATTATGTTCAAAAGAATCCTGTAATTATAGGCATTGTGTTCTGTATTGTCTTACATTTGTTTTGTTTGATTAAGTTCAACACAAGACAAAAGAAAGTATGTAGAGGTCGCATTTGAATATTTGACTTTAACCACATTATCTCAGAAGTACTAATCATTCAAAATCACATAAACGTCCCAGTTTTCAACATCACCATGCTTAAGAACAGCCTTGGGCACAAGTGCGAATTACCGGAGAGCAACAAGAACTTAATATATAAACTAATCTGCTTTAAGGAGAATAATCCTTTCCATTTACTGAATCAAAAACCTATTGTTACAACTCTTATTTTTCTTTGAATGTCGATGTGTGGGGGGGGGGGGGGGGGGGCGTGTGTATGTGTGTGTCTATTTACATATATATGTATACAATTTTTTTCTGACTCTCGACATCTCTTCATCTGGAGGAACGGCATTCAATATCACTACATAATGGGAATATATTTTATTATTATCATTATTTTTTAAAAATAAAAAATGTATGCAACTATGCGTGTAACTTCGCCGCCCGTATCACCAGTTCACGCCTGGCGTACATCATACTTCTGTTTGTAAGGGCCGTGACAAGTTACAAAAAATACAGTTACAAGAAACCCCCAAGCTAATTTACATCACTTCGCATGTGCAAGTGGACACGAAACGAAAAAAAAACAAAAAAAACAGGAACAATTTAACAGCAACTTCGCGTCATCCGAGCGTCACCCCGAAGTGATCGTAAACAGCTGGTGAAGCCTAACCCGGCAACCACCAGGAATCCTAAACAGCTGATCGAGCCTAAACCAGGTGCTACCGGGAAGCCACCTGGGGAACCGTTGCTCACGCGCCCTTACGACACGACAGGAACGAAGTAAACAATTCCTATAAACTCTTGTGTTTTTTTGTTTTTTTTTAATTATGATTATTTTATTTTTCATCTGGAAGAGAGAGAGAGAGAGAGGGAGAGAGAGGTTAGGTTAAATAAAGGTTTAAGGTTTGATTTGATTCCATTTGTTGCAATGGATATTCTTGGTGTGACATAGTGTCCGTTTTATTTTGCTTGTAAGTTATCCCCTGTGTGCGAGGAATGGCCGGGGTTACCATCCACTGGCGGCGAGGGATTTGAACGCAGGTCAGTAAGATTGCTAGACGAGATCGCTACCGCTGCTGAGAGAGAGAGAACGAGCGAGAGGGGAGAGAGAGAGAGAGAGAGAGAGAGAGAGAGAGAGAGAGAGAGAGAGAGAGAGAGAGAGAGAGAGAGAGAGAGAGAGAATGATAGCTTATCTAAAACCTAAAAAAATATTTAGAGAGTAAAGGAGAAAGGGAATTAGATAAACATGAATGTGTACGTGTTTACACACACACACACACACACACACACACACACACACAGGATAGAGAGGAGAGAAAGGAAGAAGAGAGAGGAGAGAGAAGAAAGAGAGAGGAGAACGAGGGGGGAATTAGAGAGAGAGAGGGGGGGAACAAAAGAGAGAGAGAGAGAGAGAGAGAGAGAGAGAGAGAGAGAGAGAGAGAGAGAGAGAGAGAGAGAGAGAGAGAGAGAGAGAGAGAGAGAGATAGAGAGAGAGAGAGAGAGTTAGAGAGAGAGTTAGAGAGAGAGATAGAGAGAGAGATAGAGATAGAGATAGAGAGAGAGAGAGAGAGAGAGAGAGAGAGAGAGAGAGAGAGAGAGAGAGAGAGAGAGAGAGAGAGAGAGAGAGAGAGAGAGAGAGAGAGAGAGAGAGAGAGAGAGAGAGAGAGAGAGAGAGAGAGAGAGAGAGAGAGAGAGAGAGAGAGAGAGAGAGAGAGAGGAAGGAGGGAGGGAGGGAGGGAGGGAGGGAGAGAGAGAGAGAGAGAGAGAGAGAGAGAGAGAGAGAGAGAGAGAGAGAGAGAGAGAGAGAGAGAGAGAGAGGGGGAGAGAGGGATATATATATATATATAGAGAGAGAGAGAGGGATAGAGAGAGAGAGAGGGATAGATAGAGAGAGAGAGAGGGATAGAGAGAGAGAGAGGGATAGAAAGAGAGAGAGAGGGATAGAGAGAGAGAGGGATAGATAAAGAGAGAGATAAAGAGGGATAGAGAGAGAGAGAGAGAAGGATAGAGAGAGAGAGAGAGAAGGATATAGAGAGAGGGATAGAGAGAGAGAGAGAGAGGGATAGAGAGAGAGAGAGAGGGATAGAGAGAGAGAGAGAGAAGGATAGAGAGAGAGAGAGAGAATGATAGAGAGAGAGAGAGGGATAGAGAGAGAGAGAGAGAGGGATAGAGAGAGAGAGAGGTGGGGATAAGAGCTTATCTAAACCTAAACAGATTTAGTTCCGATTGTCAACTTTTAATTGCAAAAATTTATTTAGAATCATGCAATTTCCTTCCATGTATATTGATATCAATGGCACTACTACTTGTTGCTATGTCTGTTATCTTCCACACAAAATTGTGAAGTTTCCTTTACACAGTATTGAGCAGAATGAGATAATCGAAAAGTAGAGATGATATTTCCACTAGAATAAGCGGTAACATTTCAAGATTTTCCAACTCCCATGTTGCACCGTTTTGGCAGCAGTAAATCCGATCAATATCACTACCTCTTTTTGAACACAAATTCGTAACTTACCCGAGTGAAGTCAAAATCCTTGATGATCGGGTACTTCGGACAAACACCGGCATTGGACACGCCAACGAGGGCTAATAGTATCAAAAGCGCAGCTCGCATCTTGGTAACAAGAGCTCCGCAAGTAATAACAATGCTTGCGAGTGTAAAGACAGTTCCTTCCTCGCCTGTATTTGAAGACTGACTAACCAGCATGGGCGGCACGGAGGGTCAGACATTATATTCGCTAGGCTCCGCCTCTGGAAAAAAGTGTGGCCATACCTGTTGCGTATTGCTGATTATAATAACACCGTTTATTTGTTGTGTTTAGAAGTATTCAGTCAATAAGTCGAGATTGAGGGGACTCTAGCTATTTCTTTATCTAAATGGTACAGAAAAACAGGCCTGGAATTTCATTAAAACGGAAAATTTCCAGAAAGCATCTGGCTACGCTGGGAGAAACGAGACCGCCGAGGCATGCTCCAGCGCTACAAAATTCGCGGCCACTTGGTTGCCTTTCTAATCATCAGTCTTTAGTGGCTTCTGGCTGCTAAAAACTTAATCGTTTAACGCTAAAAATTACTTAAGTAAATTAAATTACCTAATGTATGGAGAACAGTTTTCTAATTGGTTGCAAACGGATTTTCGCGGATATTGTCTCGCTTTCTAGTCACACTTTCACTCTGTGACGTTGAAAGTACCAGAAGCAATTAAAAAGTAGGATAAAGAAATTCGAAGCTTCATGAAGGATGTTTACTGTTTATATTACTTGTGTTGCGCCAATTGTGAGATGTTATAAATCCAAAGTGTCTGTGTGTTATATATATTAGTATATTCTCTCAAACTAATAGTAGTTTCCAAGTACATTTAATTGTGCATGAAGTCGAAATATGATTTCTTTTTGTGACTTGCGAGTATTGCACCATAGTTACCGAAAGAGGTGTGAATAATATTAACAGAAATGGTTCATCAAACCAAAACTCGGCTTATTTATTTAGCTTGATTCCTCGCATGTACTAAATTCAGTATTCAACACGGCGATTACTATATATACACATATATTGACAGAAAAACAATATCTTCGTATGGAGCGAACACAATAGGTTTCTTCATCAGAAGTCTCCTGCATGAAGAAAACTAATTACTTTGCATTTCACCTTAATTAATAGCTGCCTAAGTGGTGCGTGAAGACCACTGATCCGGTCTTTAGCCGGTGAATGCTCTACTAAATTGAGAAGAATTTTTGCACCACCTCCATGGACACGAACACACTCTCTTCATCATAATAAATCAATGTCTCAGTGTAAAAACTAACCATGCTTCGTTAATTTCTCATACCATGTAATTCAGTCTAAAGTTGAACAGTTTACTGCGGGTATTAGTTTATAGTGTGATAATTATTGACAATTTCAGATACATTTAATCCCATAACAAATATCTATCAGAAAAAAAAAAAAATGTAACAGATCAATGGAAAACATGGTATTATGGTGGAAAGAGAGATTCTAAGCGTTCACATCACACACATTTTCCACATAATTGTGAAGTGCGTGTCGTCCGTCTGTCAGGCAGTCTGCTCGTTACGAAAAGTCCAGAGAGCGAGAAAAGACATCGATCTCGAACCTTCAGCAGGTCGTCGAATATGTTCTTAGGAAGGATTTGATAGGATCCTAGTTTTAGTCGAACTGAGAGAGAGAGAGAGAGAGAGAGTGTAGTGAGAGGACGAGAGGGAGGAGAGTGAGAGAGGATGGATGAGGAGAGAGATGAGATGAGAGAGAGAGAGAGAGAGAGAGGAGAGAGAACGAATGCACTGATTAATAGAAATTAAATTCAGATCTTCGTAGGAGGTACGTGTATTCCTGAGGTGCTTAAAACACCCAGAGGCAGATTAGCAAATGAAACACTTCAGCTTTTGTCATAAGAGAGAGAGAGAGAGAGAGAGAGAGAGAGAGAGAGAGAGAGAGAGAGAGAGAGAGAGAGAGAGAGAGAGAGAGAGAGAGAGAGAAACCGAATGAATGATAAATAGATATTAAATTCAGATCTTCGTAGGAGGTACGAGATATTCCTGAGAGTGCTTAAAAACACCCAGAGGCAGATTAGCAAATGAAACACTTCAGTTTGTCATAATTATAAAGAAATATTTTTTTTCGGGGACAAAAAAGGACGGCAAAATATAATACACACAGAAAGTCAAAACAGTGACTGATTTAAGGCAAAAAAAAAAAAAAAAAAAAACATGTTTTATCCCTCATTAGTACTTGCCTTCTCTCCCCTTTTTTCTCTTCTCCTGTTTACAAATTTGATTATTTAAGTATTTTTTTCTCATCTTTCCTTTTACCTCAGTTGTTTAGTCTATTTACGTGTTGTCCTTTGTTTCCCCCTATATTTTTACGTTCCATTTTATTTTTTTTGCTTGACATTCATTTTAGTTGCAATTAACACCGATAAATCCGCATGACTATTCCTAATTCTGACAGGCCTCATATTAAGCTTGGCTTTCGAGGTAAGGAATATGTCAAAGCATACAGCATTGTTATTCATTGGCTTACGACACGATAGGCCTATTACTAATGGCAAAGTAGTTCATAAGCGTGACAGATGACGTGACTGAAGCAGGGAAGCCTTGACTAATGTGATATTTTCCTATTTAAGGGTCACGTGGAATTCACATAAACTTTCCCTCTAACGGGTCATGTAATTAGTCTACTGTGTAGTTACATTTAAAATAATTAATTCTTGTTTGTCCTGCTGCTGCTATAGCTTATCAAATCACTTCATCAAAACCTACCCATTGCTAAGAAATATATTGTAATATAAAAATAGTGTAACATCTGAAGGAATAACTGCTGAAAGTCGGATGCCACAAGTTACAAACCAATATTACAAGAAGTTATATACAAGTGTTGTTTTAAAGTAGAATTATGAAAACAGATCCACGGTCTCTCCGGAATCAAGTAACATAGTTGTCATGAAAATCCTTCCATCTGAGCGTGCGAATTGTCGGCCTGGACGGACTCTAGTTCTCAATAGATTATGTCATTATCTATTGTAGATATATGCCCCAAAATATCATGTGTCTGCACTGCGATGGAGAACTTCTCAACCATATTTACCACAGGTTTTGTTGCTGACTTTTAGAGAAACATTGCATTCCGAACGCATGATTATTCCTAGTGATAAATTGAGCTATGCAAAGATTAATTCAGTAACTTTCATTAAAGTTCCCTGGAGAAAACGTCTCCTGGAAATGAAAAAGGAGTGTTTTATTAATGATCGTGAAAACCTTAGGTTGTAATAACAGAGCATATGCAGTTTCTCTGCATATTGTAGACATTTTTAAAAATAGCAGACACACAAACAGACAGACGCACGCACAGACCTCCCCCCCCCCCCACACACACACATACATACACGAGTATGAGCGACTTGTGCTGTTGAAAGTGTCTATGGTTTCACCAATAATTTCCAGACAGTTGATTTCTGAGAAAATCCATGACGGATTTTACACTTAAATAAGATTCGTTTGCTTTCATATTTTACGCTTTGTGGCACATATGCACGCAAACACCCAACCATCCACCCACCTATCTACATACACGCACACTGTCGCACAGTCGCACACAGACCATACCCTCTTAACACCTCTTCATACATTTATTTGCTTGTCTGTGTGTAAAAAGATTCAAACCAAAGTGTCTGTTTGGAGTCCTGATTCAGTATCTCTCTCAAATTGTGAAGTTGATTTTTTAAGATAAGTCATAACAAAATGCATTTTCCATTTTTTTTCTTTTTATTGAATTGTGATATCATTCCCTTGTATCACCATTTGATATCTAGTAATTTTCTTTGCTAACATTTCTATTTTTTTTTTTCTGAGTTTCATAAGTTCAATTATTTATCACTTATACACTACAGTATGATTTTAAATTTTCCTTATTGGCAGCTGGAATTCCAAAGTCACTTTCTTTGATTGCTGTATCAAATTTCTTGTGGCTGATGTTTTTATAATTTATCTATATACTATATCAGCTGCCAATCATCGATCTAATTATTTCTAGCCATAGAAGCAAACATGGCCTTATTATACAGAACACATTCATTACATGCAAAAGTTTTCCAATTGGGATTTTCTCCCCATGTCCATTGTGTAAATATCTATCTCCTTTTATTATAATCTTTAATGAATCTACAATTTATCAAAGAATCTGCATCTTTATGTGTTCCTCTTTGTGTGCCTTTCATTTTACATGCTTCTGTATATCTAAAACAAACCACAATACCCAGAAAATATTTAGAGGTTTCATATATAACACAGTCATAGGGTTAAATATTTGCATTTTCATATACTGAAAATTTGGTATTTCAGGAAAAAGCAATAAACTCTAAAGACAGGCTTTATTTTTTATTATTTCATATAGTAAATGAGTGGTAATAATAACAAAAATGTATATTAGCATTTATTATAATAACATTATCTAGAATCATACTAAGAATAATAATATTCCATTGTTGAAAACAAAAAAACAAAACAAAAAAAAAGAACTAAAAAGAAAACAAAATGAAGATGAAGATGAAGAAGAAATAAGTTTGAATATTAGTACCAATAACCACAAAAATAAATTATTCTTTTGGAATGCAACACTATGTATAAACTGACTGTCATACCTGAGGAAAATCCAGTGTCAGGTTACAGATCAGTACTGAAAATGTTATATTACTATTCTTGTACTCTAACAATAAGTTTTCCTTTAGCACCCTTAGACTGTATAACTGCAGTGTGTGCTTCATGTGCCTGTAAATGAAAAACACTTGGTCAATAACTCCTGGATACCAATGAAAACATCATATATATATATAAATAGATCACTGCCTACAAACAAAAGTTTATATATATATATATATGGATATAGTAATTTTCTTCAAATATTGACAATGTATTTTTTATATATTTATCGTTTTTTTTTTTGTTTTGTTTTTGTAAAATAAATGCACATCAATAAAAAAAATAATATTGTAAAACAAGTCACATTCATGTATAACATTATTTTGACAACCATAAATGCAAGATCAAAGTCAAATACACTTACTTTCTCTAAGTCAAACACAGTGTCAATGACAGGTTTCACCCAGCCATCCATGATTCCTTTAACCATTGCTGATCCTATCTCTTGAAACTCATCCTGTGGGAGTAAAATAATTCCAAAGGATAAATTCGGAAAGTGGGAGTGTGATGATGAGGACTAGAAAGAAAATGAAGAGAAGAGGAAAATAAAAATACAAGGTAAAAAAGAAACAGATTATAGAGGAAGATGACATAAAGGAGATGAATAAGTAGATGAAAAATAAAATTATAAGAAAACAAGGAAACAGGAAAGATGAGTAACAGAAAATAAAAGAGAAGAAAAGGCAGAAGGCAGATAAAATTACAAAAGGAAAAATAAAAACTGTTATTACTTAACCTAATGCCGTCGGGGAAAATGAACAAAAAATGGGGAAAATGCTGTGCCCATTTTCTATATTTTTTGTGAAATGTCTGCTCATAGATGGCTCTGCTAGTGCTTAGCCACAAAGGAGTCAATTAATAGACCTTGTGACCATACGTGATTTGAATTGGCGGGAAAAACGTGTTTTTTACTAGTGCTATGGATATCGATGGTGTTATTTTTATTATAAACATTATAATTATTATAATGTTTTTTAATATTAGTAACAGCAAAATAAGATAATGTAAAATATTACGTAAATCAAAGAAAAGGGTGAATGGGCGAGACGGGCAGTACTCCTAACTGGCTCATTGGTGACTTAGTACAAGTATAGCCATCTATGTGTATAAACA
>NC_061825.1:13224729-13242229 GCF_019202785.1 Penaeus chinensis
TGTCTCAGATTGTTATCAAATTATCATCTAGTATTCCTAATATCACTTGCATCCTAAAATGATATAATTTGTTAAAATGAATAAACTCACCATGTTTCTTGGCTATCTGTGTGGCTGCAATTCCAACAGCACCACTCGCTCCATGAATCAATACCCTTTCACCACTCTTTGCTAAGGCTCTGTTAAAGAAAGAAAGAAAGAGAGATAAAAAAAAAGAAAAAATAAAGAATGCCTTCCAATTACAGCCTGATTTTTTGTATCTTCACAGCAATGGTATTCAATAAAACTATAATTTTTGTTTAAATGACAGAAGTACAGACTTACCCTATTTGGCAATTACAATATGTTGGCAGCTAGAGAAATATCAAAATATGTAAAAGTATTTAACAAAATCCTGAATCAGTTTTACTCTAGCACAGTTTGTACATGACTGTAAATTACTAATTACGTAAAAGGCATTTCAAAATATAACAGACATTAAATAAATAGTATGTCATACATATCTTTATTTGGTATATTTGCAAATAATGTCAAAATACTTACTTCTGGAATAGTGCTCTGTAAGCAGTAAAATATGGGATACCTATGGCAGCGCCCTCGTTAAAAGTCAAAGAACTTCCAAGAGGGAACACGTTTGATTCGTCAACACAAGCATACTCTGCTAGTGTCCCCATCTGGTTTGTCTGAGATGAGAACACCCGGTCTCCTGGCTGAAAAATAATTTATTGATGATCTAAACTGAAATTTTCCTCAGAATTGTTATCAATATTCTAAGGTAATATCTGTTTATGTAGTCTTTACAGTATACTGATTTTAGAGTGTATTATTTCTTATGATGAAAAACTGTTTTTATTACTACATCTAACAAACTCATCCACAGAAAAAAACATAAAAAAAAATCCTATGCCACTTTCCTCAACACAAAAACACCAAGTAAAAAATCAAATGAACAAGAAACACCTATCAAAAGATCCTTGTACCAAAATTTACATCAACACAACTTGGAAACATACTTTAAACTTAGAGACTGAGGCTCCAACACTGTGAACAAGACCTGCAGCATCTTTTCCTGGGATGTACGGCAGGTCTGGGAGCGCTTTGTACTGTCCAGCACGCACATAGGTATCAACAGGGTTCACCCCACTGGAATGTACTTTGATCAAGACCTGGAATGGAAATTCAACAATAATATAAATCAGGATAACTTTAAGAAAGGATATAGGGATAAAAAATTAAAAGCTTGAGGTCCAAGAATTAAAACAGATGACCCCCCCCAATTTTTTAAACTGATATAGGCCTAAAATACAATACATATTAATTTACATGCATCATCATTTCTCTCACTGTCTTTCCTTCTTCTTACTTTCTTTCTCTCTCTCCTTTTTTTTCTGTATGTTTTTTGTGAAAATACAGAATAGTGTGCTGTGTGGTACAGTGGTACCGATTTTGTCTAGCAATCTTGCTAACCTGCAATCAAATCATGCACTGCCAATGGATGGTAACCCTGGCCATTCCTTGCATACAGTATAATTTAGAAGCAAAAGGTCACTCCAAGAATATCCACTGTAACAAATGTAATAAAACTAAATCATTATTATTGTTAATATTCTCTCTTTCTCTCTCTCTCTCTCTCTCTCTCTCTCTCTCTCTCTCTCTCTCTCTCTCTCTCTCTCTCTCTCTCTCTCTCTCTCTCTCTCTCTCTCTCTCTCTCTCTCTCTCTATTCTCTCTCTTATATATATATTCTCTCTCTCTCTCTCTCTCTCTCTCTCTCTCTCTCTCTCTCTCTCTCTCTCTCTCTCTCTCTCTCTCTCTCTATTCTCTCTCTTATATATATATTCTCTCTCTCTCTCTCTCTCTCTCTCTCTCTCTCTCTCTCTCTCTCTCTCTCTCTCTCTCTCTCTCTCTCTCTCTCTCTCTCTCTCTCTCTATTCTCTCTCTTATATATATATTCTCTCTCTCTCTCTCTCTCTCTCTCTCTCTCTCTCTCTCTCTCTCTCTCTCTCTCTCTCTCTCTCTCTCTCTCTCTCTCTCTCTCTCTCTATTCTCTCTCTATTCTCTCTCTTATATATATATATATATATATATATATATATAAATTTAAACACACACACACACATACACATACATACATACATACACACACACACACACACACACACACACACACACACACACACACACACACACACACACACACACACACACACACACACACACACACACACACGTACGCACTTACATTAATATAAATCAATCTACCTATATGCATTAATAACTCCCACAAAGATACAGATTCTAATCTTCAGTTCCTTACCTGTTTATCCCGAACAGTTGGAATTGGGATCCTCTCTACTTTCATCTGGTCAACATCCCCAAACTGACGTACTAAGACTGCCCTCATCATCTTGGCTGCAGCACTTCTCATCCGTGTTATGCTGTAAAAATAAAGAATTAATGAGTGAACTATTTTTGTGTACTCAGTGCCATTGACTAACAATTTGGGTCACTGCTGTTAGCTAAAATCAAAAACAAACTCATAGTTAAAAATATACATAATATATTGTAGATTCTACACAAATACTCAATATATAGTAAATTCTACTAATTCCATTATTCCCATCACTATATTGGTTACTTTCTATCCAAATTCACTAGTCCAGTGATGGTACTATGTTGGGCAGATAAGCCTAAAGATAATGTTTAGAAGGAGGTCTACAAGTTCTATTTTGCCACAATATATTATAATGGAAATTTGTTGGCATTTGATGGAGTGTTGACAGGCAGGGAGGCCATAGCAATTTGTGCATAATGAGTGGTGAAACACAGATGTGTTTGTAATATTCGTCTAGTGTGTATATACATACACTGTGTGTGTGTGTGTGTAACAGGATACCAGGGAAATTTAGGGTAATATATGAACAATATACACAGAATAAGTCACTGTGACCATTCCCGCCACAAACTTCTGGCCTGGGATATAAAGAATCCTCCGTGTATTCACAGCAGTTTAGGTATTCATCAATACCTACTGTACATGTCTGGGCTGTTTTAGTACTTTTAGCCAATAAATGTTAAACGTTATGTCACATGAACTAGGTCATTGAGATTCACCCAAAGATGTTGTGAAATAGGTGAGGAACACAAGCCAATCTTTGTACAAAAAAATAAAATGTTTATGAACTACTAGGTAACAAATACAATTCAATTAATAATAACTTTAAATGCCGTTTGTAGCGTAAAGCACAGACACACAAACTACATATCAAACATTGCCAATTCTAATTTTCATCTCAGCAATACACACAAAATAAAGGAAAGACATTTAAACCTCTTGCAACCAATGAGAAAGTGTGACACTCACCAATAAAGTCCAATCAAGTGTTGTAAAGATACCTCTGAATTACACTCCACGGATAACGCCTGAGTGCCTCGTGCTGGAGTGCCTGGTGCCGTGCATGGAATAGCTCGCTATTTACTACCGTGTTATTAAAAGCGCAAAAGAAAGGACAAAAAATAGCCAAATGGATACTATAGGAATTACATATCTCGATTCTTGTTTAAAGGGGGAACAATAGTTTTAGTCTGTTTTTTCTTGGGGGGAGAAGATATATGCTAGTTGGCACCTAGTTCAAACTCAAATTATCAGCGGTAACACAAAAGATACGTCAGTTTTTATTGTCATGCTGAACTCGATCTTAATTGCGTCATGACTTACGTTACCGATTTAAACTTGTGGTGTAGCACACAAATACGAAATAAATAAACAATAAATATTACACAATACGATACATTAAAATGTGTAGTGTGGTGTGGTGTGGTGTGGTGTGGTGTGGTGTGGTGTGGTGTGGTGTGGTGTGGTGTGGTGTGGTGTGGTGTGGTGTGGTGTGTGTGTGTGTGTGTGTGTGTGTGTGTGTGTGTGTGTGTGTGTGTGAGTATGTGTATATATGTAATCATTCATCCTTTCTCATATATATATATATGTACAATATATATAATATGTAATATATATGTATATATATAATACATATATGTATATATATACATAATATACATATATAATATATATATATCATATAAATATGATATATATTATATATATATATGAGAAAGGTTGAATAATTAATATATATCATATTATATTCTATATATACATATATATTCTATATATATATAATATAATATGATATATATATATATATATATATATATGAAATATTCATCCTTTCTCATATATATATATATATACATATATACATACATACTTACATATATATATGTACTATATATAAATATATATATATGTATATATATATGATATATATATGATATATATATATGATATATATATGATATATATATATGATATATATATGATATATATGTATATATACATATATATTACATATATATGTAATATATGTAATATATTTATATATATATAAATGCACATATATATATATATATATATATATATATATATATATATATATGTGCGTGTGCGTGTGCGTGTGCGTGTGCGTGTGCGTGTGCGTGTGCGTGTGCGTGTGCGTGTGCGTGTGCGTGTGCATGTGCATATGTGTGTGTGTGTATGTGCATATGTGTGTGTGTGTGTGTGTGCATATGTGTGTGTGTGTGTGTGTGCATATGTGTGTGTGTGTGTGTGGCCTAGCACTGAGCTTGTTATTGTTCCCAACCATTATTCATTACATAGATGCCTCTGAACTTTATCAGCGAGGCGTCTTGCACCTTTTCACCCTGAAGCTGGCAAATTCAAACGCGAGAGAGAAACACCCCTTACATATTCCGTTTTCTCTGGACACAAAGACACTCTTTCGTTTTCTTCTAGTGTTGTAATTTATGGATAAACCACAGTATTTCATTTCACATACTTTTTGCCTTGTGGTTGTGGTTGAGTTTACTTTTTAAAAAGTTTCTTCCTTTCTTACGACCAATTTACAATCAATCTGTTATACTTCGTGTATAAATAAAGATACAATCTTAAGCATCATATTTACATAAATAAAATTTCAAGTATATATAGTCCAACATATTTATCATTTCTCTAACACTCCAATAAATGTGCAATGCGAGAGTAACTCCAAAATTCATTTAATTTTCTAATTTACGATATTTATATGATACATAAATGAGTTCTTTCCTCTTTTATTTAGACTGGTTAACAGGAAGCTCCATCATCAGTGGGTATTGTAGGATGTGAAAGAAAAACCTATATTTTGAGGAGTTTACGGTTTTGTACACAATCGTCAGGGTTGATAAGGTAATTAGTCCACAAGTTGTACTATGATTAGAAGTGCGATTGATTTCTGTATGAAATATGTTAATTATCTTTATGGTCTCGATAACATCAAATGGTAATAATCTCGAAAAAAAATGTCAATCTATCTAAATATCTACTTATATATCAAATCTTTCGTGGTCACCATAAACGAGTTTACAAATCCACAAGCAATGAAAAACAACTTTTATTCTTTATTCTTCCTTTGGTTAATTCCTATGGGAAACAATAATTATTTCATACCTAACGTTTTTTTATTCTACAAACTCCACATTTTCTCTGATAGTCCACATGAATAAAAATATATGGAAACAGAAAAACGAAACGCCCAAATGAAAAGAGCAAAGGAAAAAACTCTCCACAACCTCTCTAACAAAGCACTTCCCTCAGTTAACTGGAAGGTTCATCTGGGAATGTTTTCATGTTAATTCGAATAGCGTTTTTGCTTTCTTTTCCGTCCACTTTGTGTGTGTGTTCTGTAATGTGTTTAGTGAGGACTGATTGTCTGTACGTATTGGATATTGTGTTTTGTGTTTCTTTCTATAGCATGTAAAATATGGTTTAAAAATGATGATTTAAATTCCTCTTTTGCAATGTACACACATTCATAGATTGCAGATACGATGGTGGCCGATTGCTGCCTTGTAGTTCAGTCCGCGTATGGTCGAAGGCTATGGGAGTTCACCCCATACATCTGTGAGATGAACAGGCTTCGGGAGACAACCCTGAACAAAAATCCGGAGTCCCTTAGGCAGTTCGTTGTTGCTTGTGACCTCGTTCCGGCAACTCCTGCGATGCCTTTGGTGCCAAACCGTATCTTTCTTTGCTGTTCCTTTGGATCTTTCAGCTGCATGGAGAGTGGGAGCCTGCTGCATGGGTGACAGCTTGCTCCCCACATCATTTCCACCCAGGCATTGACAGTCAATAAAGCCAAAGTCAACATTGACTGATGATGTGTTTGTATATATATATATATATATATATATATATATATATATATATATATATATATAACTACACACACTTTGTCTTCTTAGTCCATTTATATCACTCTCCTTCCGACCGTGTGGCCTAACGGATAAGGCGTCGGACTTCGGATCCGAAGATTGCAGGTTCGAGTCCTGTCACGGTCGCTTTTGTTTAATATTCTTACATTTGCGTATATTTGGCTACTAAATAAAGCCCTCCAATACATAACCAAGTCTTCGTCTACAATATCTCAGAAACTCTCAGAAACCCGTTGGTAACAGTTTAAAGTACTTACTGATCATATAAATCACAACAGTTTATGAATATAATACTTAGAAAAAAAAAAATTTCCCCTGGAAAGTATTGGAAAAAGAGAAAGAAGGAGTTGGAGACAAGGAGGGAACGAGCAAGAAAGTGAGGGGCAGGAGAGGGAGAGTAAAAACAAGATGGGAAGATGAGATAGAAGAAAGGAAAATGATGAAGAAAATAAATTGGTAGTAAATTGGATGAGTTATATTAGGAAAACTTAGGGAAGGAATAGATGGAGGAAAGAAGATGGAAGAGGAAAGGGGAAGGAAAGGAGAGTAGGGGGAAAAGAGGGAGGAAAGAAGGGGACGAGATAGAGAGGAAAGGAGAAAAGATGGAGATAGGGAAAAAAGGGAGGAGAGTAAATAAGAGAGATAGGGAGGAAAGGAGAGGAACGGAGATAGGGAAGAGAAGAAGAGAGATTGAGGAAAGGAGATGGGAGAGGAGAGGAGGATAGAGAGGAAGGAAAGGAGAGGTGAATAGGGGAGAAGAAAGAGGGAGGAAAGAAGGGGAGAGAGATACGAAAAGAGAGAAGAGAGAGGAAGGGAGAAAAGGAAGGAAAGAGAGGAGAGAAGAAGAGAGAGGAAGAAGAGAGAAAACAAGCAGAGAATAGTTGAGGAAGGGAAAGCTGTTAGGGGAGAAGAGAGAGCTAGGGAAAGAGAGGAGAGAGAGGAGGGAGTGGGAGAAGGATAGGAGAGGGTAGAGAAAGAAGAATTACGGACAACCCTAGTCTCCCGATGAATAATGTTCTGTACTACGATTAAAATGTGATTTAGACCATGCTTGGGTCATTCCTTAAACATATTTTTACCTTAAGATTAAAATAGTAATTAACGCATTTAGAAACACAGGATACAGGCTCGACATCATATACATCAACTTTAATTACTCAGTGAAATATTTATCAGTATCAATCAATGACAACTTATCATGTCGTGAAGGTCTGTTATAAAACCTTTGCAAGATGCTGTGAAGTCTTCTTTAAAAGGGGACTAAAATGCATCTTTCTCGGTGCCATTTAATTTACTTTGAAATCCCAATCGGTTTGTTTATTTCGTATACAACTATTTCATCACCCAATTTTTCTTTGCACATCTACTCCTATCACTGTGATAACACATGCTTATTGGATAGTATTATATGGATAGTCTTATTCCGGTTATGAAGCTATGTGGCAAGATCACAATGGCAACCCATTTCCTGTTCTCTAAATTTTCTTTTCTTTTTCTCTTTCTATTGTTTGTCATAAATATCATGGACTGGATTACTGTTTTTTCTGTTGCAGTAAACAGATAAATGAGTAATGAGTATCCAATCTAGAATATTTTTGTAAGTAAACTGGATCCTTCGATGAAGCATCTAACAGATACGACTGCGAATAAAATACATTCGTTTTTCCTAAGCTTTCAATAATCAAAATAATCTGTTGGAACTGCAGATAGAAGAGATAGATAGATAAGAGAGAGAGAGAGAGAGAGAGAGAGAGAGAGAGAGAGAGAGAGAGAGAGAGAGAGAGAGAGAGAGAGAGAGAGAGAGAGAGAGAGAAAGAGAAAGAGAAAGAGAAGGAGAGAAAGACAGGTAGACAGAGATAGATAGATAGATAGATAAAGAGAGATAGATAGATAGAGATTTGACAACGTATATTTTTCCACTTTGTGTCGCGATCCAAGAATGAGGCAATGCAGCGAAAGGCGTAGTCGTTTGTTTACCTGGTCTTTGTGTTGTATTCAGGGTTCCTGTGTCGGGGGTCTATCCACGGCCAGACACGAAGGAACGCTGAATTTTGTGCAAACTCTTGGCATTGTAGTGACTGACAATGCAGCCTTCCACGTTTTTTGTTTTTTTAGATAAACACATACACGCACGCACAAGCGCGCGCACACACACACACACATACACATACACATACACATACACATACACATACACATACACATACACATACACACACACAGACACACACACACACACACATATAATATATATATATATATATATTTATTGATTTATTCATTCATTTCTTTCTTTCAATATCATTTTTCGAGTCATCACTTCTACTATATGGTCAGGAAAAAGGGATGATTTGTCATTGTTTGGGTCTGTAATTATTCCAGTGATATTTCCAAGCATCATTGTTTTGTTTAATTAATCAGTAAAAAAAGAAAACGTAGGTAATATCACACAACCACTTAGACAAACACACACACACAAATACATACGTACACATAAACACACACTAGAATAATCATCGTTATTGTCAATATTAGTACCAAATAATAACAATAGAACATGTAAAAGGAATATAATATTTAGTTTGAGAAACATAAAAATGTCAGAAAATAATGCATGGATATTAATTCTATGTGAATTGAGTGAAGAAAGTTTATTATAAATGTTCTCAATAAGGTCTGGAATATTCAGTATGGGAGTTATAAAAGGTTTTGGGTGATTGCTTGTATAAGTGAAATTATATATTCATGAATGTTTTTGAAGAAATCATTAAAACAAAATTATGCTATTTGTTTGTGATATATTTTTTTAAATACCACAAATTAAATTAACTATTTCATAAAGAAACTACTTAACCATATTTAGAAACCAACAAAGCCATTCGTATTTGTAACCATCACATTGCATCTTTTTGGACTGAAATTAAACGTTTGGTTTTCATGCTAAATGGTACGATAGCGTCTTTGTCACTATTTCTCCAAATATAAGAATTTGTGTCTGTTCCCTTCACTTACAGAAAAACGATTCTGTTGATCTGCCGTCGCGTCCCATACAAATCCCTGTACGTGATTGTGTGGGGGGAAAACTGTGAACAAAGGCGTGGCCACAAGGGTCTTTTTTGACCTTTCAAATTTTTAACCTCTTATTTTTTATTCATAAAATATTTATTTATTTTATCAAATGCAATGAAGCTGGATATTAACATAACTGCTATCCATACGTAGTGGTACGATACAATAGCGTAGGAAAGATACGGGGTGTTAAATGAGAGGTAATACTAACTGGTTGTTTCTCGCCCACGGCCATCCAATTTCGCGCTCTTAGCATACTTTCAAAAGATAACGTCTGAGCTTTTATTTTTGGTCACACGTATTTTATATATGGGGTGCTTATTAATTAATGGCTAGGCTACAACACAATACCAGGAATTCCCAAAGCAAGCCGTAATTCACGAGTAAACATACCCAAACGCGTAATGTTATATGCGATTTTTAAAATCATTTCATTATAATTCGATGTGATTCCATAAAATGTATTCTTATATAATATCTAAATATTCGCTAGACATTCACAAACTGATATGGGTACGTAATATCGTTGGGAACAAGCAAAAATACATGTAGGTGTTTGCTGTGTAAATGCATGAAAATCCCGTGTCACTCCATGCTTTCGGAACTTAAAGTCTGTCTATCTCACTGTCTATCTCTCTCTCTGTCTATCCGTCTATCTCACTGTCTATCAATCGATCTCACTATCTGTATGTTTATCTCACTGTCTGTCTATCTCACTGCCTATATGTCTATTGTATTGACTACCTATCTCACTGTCTGTCTGTCTATCTGTCTCAATCTATCTGTCTATCTATCTCACCGTTTATCTGTCTCAGTCTATCTATTTATCTATCTCACTGTCTATCTATCTCACTGTCTCTGTCTATCTATCACACTGCCTATCTATCTCACTGTCTATCTCACTGCCTATCCGTCTATCTCACAGTCTATCTATCTCACTGTCTGTCTATTCATCTCACTGACTATCTGCCTATCTATCTCACTACCTGATAATCCATATATCTTGTCTACCCATCTATCTGTTCATCTGCCTATCCATCTATTTGTCTGGCCATTTATCTGTCTATCCATCTATCAGTCTATCCATCTACTTGTCTATCCATCTATCTGTCTATCCATCTACTATATAACGATTTAGCTATCTATATATCTATTCATATATCTATATATCCATTTATTTATCTATCCATCTTCTGTCTACCCATATTTTTATTTATCTATCGGTCCATCTTCCTAACTTTCTAACTATCTATTTACTTATCTATTTATCTCTCTCTATCACATAGACGTATATACCCCCCCCCCCTTCCGAAAGAGATAAAGGCTAAGCCTATTCTAATGATAATCCCATCGCAAAAAAAGACAAACAAACCAAATGCAATCTGAAAAACTGCAGCTTATTAATTCCAAACAGCAAATTATTAAATGTCGAAGATGGCCTAATGAGCTAAACACCTACCTTCGAGGCGGGGGGACTGGGGTTCGATTCCCCAGTCCTTTTGATTTTTCTTTCGATTTTACAGTCATAAATGTACTAATCAAGAATTTTCATAACAGAAAAAATAATAAAACAATTTAAAAATCATTGTAGATGCCGAAAGATGAAAAGCCATTTGCCAAAAGCGCTTATATGGCGAGCCAGGATTTTAAAATATTAACCTGTGTTTAATAGAATTTTACTGATTTTTTTTTTTTTTTTTTTTTTTTTAGACTTTTTAGGATTTAACTTAGTCAAACTTATTGCCAGTGCGTAAAATATTAAATGAAGAATGTCTGACATACAAGGAGAAAGCGACAACAAGATGAACATTATTATCATCATTATTGTGAGAATCTGCTTAGTATTCTCTTTTTGTGTGAGTAACTTTGAACATACAAAGAATAAATTAAATGAAGGATAGAGAGATAGATACATGGAGAGAGTGAGGGGGAAAGAGAGAGAAAGAGAGTGGGAGAGAGGGGGAGAAGAGAGAGTGGGAGAGAGGGAGAGAAGAGAGTGGGAGAGAGGGAGAGGAGTGAGAGAGGGGGAGAGAGAAAAGTGGAAGAGTTGGGGAGGAGAGATACTTTTAAATATTACTTTATAATGACCCAGTACGACATAACTGCCAAGCCGAGTCTCTTATCCGGATATCATCATTTTTTTTTTTTTAATAAATTTAGATAAGCGTAATAATTGGACGTAATAATAATAAAAAAAAATAAGGAAAATAAAAAGACGGGGTAAAAAATACCGCAGACGAGAAAAGGCTGAAGAAAATGAAACCATTATCCAAGGGAGGACCCAAACGAAAATAAATTATAAATAAAGGTTAAAATAAAAACACGTTAGCTACTTGTTTTCTCTCGTGACATACCAAACTTTCTTCTAGTTATAAATATTTTTTTTCTCTCTTTTCTAGTCCATTTCTCTGTGCGTTTGGAAGGAAGAGGAATAGAGCGGTTGTTACTGTAGCTATTTTTTGTTGTTATTTTATATAGATATATGACAAAGTTCCTATACAATGAAGATCAAAATGCAAAAGAGCTAATCATGAAATATGCTTATCCAGGGCGCCTAGCTACTAATTTTAATGCCACTTGTTCTATATCATTGTTTTGATATGCTATATTTTTGCTTGAGTAAATATAATATATATATATATATTCTAAAAAATATCGTAACGCTGATTAAGACCACATCGCTTTATATTCACTTGATATATTCTCCAAATGAAAAAGAAAGTGAAGAAATGAATTAACATGAGAGAGAAGACAGCGTAACAATATTCAGTTGTAGCTCACATTATCAAATTTACCACTATCATTGTTATAGTTATTACCATTGTTATTGTTGCTATCTTTGCTTTGCTTAAGTATCGTGCCATTGATGTGATTATGATTTTATTATCATTAGCATGATTGTTATTATCATCTTATTTACCATCGTTTTCATATTTATTATTGTCCTTCTCATTGATAATGTCATTATATTTTTTTTTACCAACAATTGCCGATTGCTTTATATTCTCACCCCTCCCCCTCTCCCCTGTCCTCCACACTCTAATTTTATCCAATAGTCAGTAAAAAAAATGCTATAGAAGAGTTGCCAACGTCAGGACGTAACAGGGCACTTAAAGACGCAAGTAAAGCCAATATATTGTGATTAATAAGCGGATTTAATAAGAGTAAGTCCAGATTCAGTGACAAAGTAGATATAATCGAAGGAATACAATAAAAAAATAAAAACTATGTAGTAGATTTTTACTCCCAAACATCCTTTATGGTAGTAATCAGAAAGGCTAAAATAGGAGGCGAGAATATAAATTTGAATTGATAATACCGATGCTACTGATGTTAATTATAAGTCTCACAACTGAAACAATAATGAAGCATTAGTTTTGTACTGAGTTACAAGATATTTCCGAGCAGCAGCGTTGAGGTGAAAGAATGTGGCTTGTTTTGGCAAATATGATTTTACTGAATTAACTTTTTATGTAGCGATATAGGACTCTTACACACTGAAAATTATTGGAGGTTACAACAGCGAGAAGTCATCAGGTAAAACAATTATAAGGCAAGCTGCATTTGAGTCTAATTAATTGTGTAAACGATGTTTTTTTCAAAAATAATAATAAAAACTGTCACGAATTCTAAACATTATCTTAAGGTTAATATTGATGATCAAGATTATATCACAAGGTACATATTTTTTGGAATTTCAAAATATATCAAAAATTAATTTAATTCAAAATCTGATATCATAATTATCTAAATATGCAACTGTTTGTATCTTAATCTTTAAATATGGTTTGGATACAGGAATGCCGTTTCTGTCAAGTACTGAAATGTCGAAATTTCGAAACTGTAATGCGGCAATCAAATTTATCATAAAATATAAACTATACTGGATATCTATCTATCTATCCATATATACCTCTATGTCAGTTAATCATGGACCTTATCTGGAGTAACTGAATTTTCGTATGTCAATGTATGTTTATAGTAAATTTCCTGTGTAATTTATATCAGCAGAATCAAAAGGATGAAATTAATACAATTAAAAAAGTAAAGAAAAAAAATCTCTCCAAAAATGGACCTACGTGTGATTCCACACTTGGCATGGAACAGTCTCGAACGCGGGTCTTTAGGATTATCAGATCCCTACGTTAACCATTCCTCCATTCAGACGAACTTCTCTATGTGTGAAATTAGCCTATTTAACCTTAACATTTGTTGCGTCACCATGTGAATGATGAATCTCTACGTCTGATACAATTTTTACACAGGTATGCAAATTCTAAGAAGTGACACAAGTTAAAGCTGTAGAATTGCACTGAAGGAGAGGGGGGAGAGGGGGGAGAGAGAGAGAGAGAGAGAGAGAGAGAGAGAGAGAGAGAGAGAGAGAGAGAGAGAGAGAGAGAGAGAGAGAGAGAGAGAGAGAGCAAAAAACTATGCGTTGTAAAATCCTTAAATGAGAGTTTCGCGGTGAAATCCATAAAGGATCAATTTGATGTGAAATTTAAAAAAGTAGAGACTTAAGGAAACACTTTCCCAGAAAATATACTTGGTAATTTCCTGAAATGTTGGCACAAACATATTGATGTTTATATTTTAGATGAAAGTTTAATTTAACAAAACATTTAATAAACATATTTGTCGGACGATTCGTCTGAGAACACCTTTGGACGCACCTATTCTGACTAGCACACAATAAAGGGTACAAATAAAAACATTCTAATGATAATTTCATGCCAGACTACACAGAGTGTGCATATCTTTATTTAACGATAAATCTCTTTCTTTCTTTCTTTCTCTCTCTCTCTAAGGATAATAATCTCTATTAATAAGGATAATGACAATGACGCTATAATCTAAATGGTGATCAGCATGGTGTTGCACATGAACTTTAAACTACATAAATTGTTTATATCTTTATTTAGCGATTCATCTCTCACACTTCTTTCTTTATCTCTCTCTCTCTGATAATAATAATAATGTTAATAATAATGATAATGACGCTATAATCGGAATAAGATTAGTGATAGTGATCAGAATGGTGTTGCACATGAACTTAGTAATAATAATAGTAAAGGATAGCTACAGAGCTATCAAACAGACAAAATAGATAGAAACTAAATATATTCTGATGCCAATTATATCGCAAAACAAAAAACAAACCAAAATCAAACTGCAAAATCTGCAGGTTATTAATGCCAAACAGCATTTTAGTAAATATCCAAGATGGCCTAATGAGCTAAACACCTGCCTTCGAGGCGGGGGGACTGGGGTTCGATTCCCCAGTCCTTTTCATTTTACTTTCGAATTTGAAATAAATCCATCAACAATATTCATATACAATCCGACAAATGAGAAGCCATTCGCCAAAAGCGCTTATATTGCAAGCTGAAAAAAATAACCTCACTGTCTTCGTTTTGATAAAACTATTTACTAAATTCAGCCAAACTTGCTGTCAGTGTGTTAAATACTAGATAAAGAATATCTAGGAATATTTAGGACTAGGACAAAGAGTGAGAGCGACATTAACTGATAAATAGATATATAGACATACATAAATATAGAATAGTATTTTGACAAGCTCATGTGCATGGACGCGAGTGTTACAAACACAAATCACACACAAAGCATGAGCACTAGAGTATGTAACAATTACATTGTAAACCAAAATCAAACAAAAAAAATTCATCCTTTATTTCATTTGTTTTTCATCCTGCTCTTTCTCACTGAAGTGATGTAAAATCCTCTGTCAGAAGAAGCAAAGATTTTTTAAAAAGGTGAGCTGCCACATAGTGACTAATTTGAGAACATATGTATGTATAAAGATACCCCACCTCTAACTTCCTATTCATCTCTATCTCCCTCTCTCTCTCCCTCTCTCTCCCTCTCTCCCTCCCTCTCTCTCTCTCTCTCTCTCTCTCTCTCTCTCTCTCTCTCTCTCTCTCTCTCTCTCTCTCTCTATATATATATATATATATATATATATATATATATATATATATATATATAAGCTCGCATTTTCTTTATCGAATTAACGATATGTAATCATAAAAATTGTTATGTCGATTATAGGCATGGATAGGCCTGCATATTTCATGAGGAATTTTGTTATCTCATCTCATCATGTTATTGGTCTGTGCTTTGGCCTCCCTTATCTTCTTTTCCCTCTCTTTGATCATCTTCCCAAGTATCTCTCTCTCACACACAAACTTACACACGAAGACAAACTTACGAAAAAATACAAACTAAACATATTCTGTTGATTACAAACACAAATTCTCCTTTTGTGCCTCACATCCTATATTGTTTCTGTTTATTTATATTATTATCGTGTCTTGCATTGTTTTACCATTCAAATATATGTACGTATGCGTTACACACTCACAGATACAAACTAGGCATATTCTATGGATAACAAACTTAATATTTCCTCTCTTTTCTGTTTAATCATATAATTAACTCGAATTTAAATGATTAACGTCTCCGTTTGGATGGAATTTTACTGTAAATAGTAAAAGTCAATTAAACCCTCTGCCAGTGTGTTAAATCTTAGATGAGTATCTAATGTACAATGAAGAGTGAGAAAGTGAACGATTGGTGG
The DNA here is from genome assembly GCF_019202785.1 of Penaeus chinensis. Taxonomy (NCBI): domain Eukaryota; kingdom Metazoa; phylum Arthropoda; class Malacostraca; order Decapoda; family Penaeidae; genus Penaeus; species Penaeus chinensis. The sequence goes on from NC_061825.1 coordinate 13,240,698, forward strand.
ATACAAGAATGCCATTTCTGTCAAGTTATGAAACGACTCTGCTGTGGCAATAAATGCTGATGGAGTGGGAAGAAATTTCAAGGGTGTCATGTTAAGTTTATCATAACAAAATATTAACTGTATATTGGAGACACACACACACACACACACACACACACACACACACACACACGCACACACACACACACACACACACACACACACACACACACTCACACACACACACGTATTTTTGGGTAGGATTTTTCTTTATTGCTTTAATTGTATTAATTTCATTTTTTGATTCTGCTGGTATAAATAACACAGGAAATTGCCATAAACAGATAAAGGAATAATAATAATAATAATAAAAAAAAACATTGTAAATTAAAATACTCCAGATAAGAAGTTCCATGATGAACTGACAAACATTTTTTCCAATATGCAGTTTGTTTTTTATTAAAATAAATTCCATCGCCGCATTAAAACCTTTACATTTCTTATCATCCTATTTTCTATTCTTTAATGAATATGAATTCCTAGTATTGCGTCAGTACCTTCATTTTTTCATCATTGTTTCACTCCCTTTGTCATTTCACATTAAATAGATGCATTAAAACTCTGAGTATGCTTATATAATGAAAATATTCATGGTAATCCTCGTCATGAATTTCATATTTCCCACATTTCTCGTGCTCTCTCTGTCACTTTCTATTTTTCTCTTTCTCTCCCCTTTCTTTACCTTCAGTTTTCTCATTCACTTAAATAATTAAATTTCGTTGACAAATTAAAGTGATTTTCCATTTATGAAACTATAAATTGATTTGACAAAGCTTTTCTGCTCGCCCCCGCCTCCCCCTCTCTCTGTGGTGTCTGACCATTCGACAATGGTCAATTCTACAGCTTTTAATAGTTGACATACCTGCGTAAAAAAAATGCATCAGACAAATACACGTAGAGATTCGTTCACATGGTGACGCAACAAATGCTTTGGTTAAATAGACCGCTAATTTCATGATCAGAAATGTTCGTCTGAATGGAGGAATGGTTAACGTAGGATCTGCTATTTCTAAAGACCCACGTTCGAGACTGTTCCATGCTAAGTGTGGAATCACACGTAGGCCCATTTTTGGGTAGGAATTTTTTATTTACTGTTTGCATTGTATTCATTTCATCTTTTTGTTTTTGCTGGTGTGAATTATAAAGGAAGTTCAAGAGAAACGGAATGGAGTAATATGAAATATGTGTGTGTGTGTGTGTGTGTGTGTGTGTGTGTGTGTGTGTGTGTGTGTGTGTGTGTGTGTGTGTCCGTCCGTCCAATATGCAGTTAATCTTTTATGATAAATTTAACATTACAACCTTGAAATTTCTTAATGGAAACGGCAGCAGGAATTATATATTTTAGTTTCAACATTCTTTGTTTTTCTTCTTCACACTCCATCGGCATTTATTGCTTTTGCAGAGTCGCTTCATAACGTGACAGAAATGGCATTCCTGTATCCACCAATCGTTCACTCTGGCAGCGGGTGTAATTAGAAGTTGATTTAAACGTC
>NC_061825.1:13244729-13269729 GCF_019202785.1 Penaeus chinensis
TTTAAGTACAAATAATGTGTTTTGGAATATAAATTTGGCCATTTTGGATATATGTGAACTGCTGTTTGGAATCAATATGCTGCAGATTTTGGTTTGTTTGTTTTTGTTTTTCATTGTCCTCAGAATATAATTAGTTTATATCTCTTTTGTGTGTTAGAGAGAGAAAGAGAGAGAAAGAGAGAGAAAGAGAGAGAAAGAGAGAGAGAGAGAGAGAGAGAGAGAGAGAGAGAGAGAGAGAGAGAGAGAGAGAGAGAGAGAGAGAGAGAGAGAGAGAGAGAGAGAGCGAGAGCGAGAGAGAGCGAGAGATTTAAAGAGATTTAGAGAGCGAGAGATTTAAAGAGATTTAGAGAGCGAGAGATTTAAAGAGATTTAGAGAGCGAGAGATTTAAAGAGATTTAGAGAGGGAGAGAGAGAGAGAGAGAGAGAGCGAGAGAGAGAGCGAGAGAGAGAGAGAGAGAGAGAGAGAGAGAGGGAGAGAGAGAGAGGGAGGAGAGGGAGGGAGAGAGGGAGGGAGAGAGAGAGGGAGAGAGGGAGGGAGAGAGGGAGGAGAGAGGGAGGGAGGAGAGAGGGAGGGAGAGAGGGAGGGAGGGAGAGAGGGAGGGAGGGAGAGAGGGAGGGAGAGAGGGAGGGATGAGTGGGAGGGGAGAGATGAGGAGAGAGGAGAGGAGGGAGGGAGAGAGGGAGGGAGAGAGGGAGGGAGAGAGGGAGGGAGAGAGGAGGGAGAGAGAGAGGGAGAGAGAGAGGGAGAGAGAGAGGGAGAGAGAGAGGGAGAGAGAGAGGGAGAGAGAGAGGGAGAGAGAGAGGGAGAGAGAGGGGGTGAGAGAGGGGGAGAGAGAGGGGGAGAGAGAGAGAGAGAGGGAGATAGAGAGAGAGAGAGAGAGAGAGAGAGAGAGAGAGAGAGAGAGAGAGAGAGAGAGAGAGAGAGAGAGAGAGAGAGAGAGAGTGTTTGTTGTGAAAATGGATGATGGGAAGGATAAAATAAAAAATGACAATAATATTCACAATTGTAATAACAGAAAGGGTGAGCCTAAGAAAGATAATTCTAGTAAATGACAGTAAAAGTGTCATTTTAATAGGGATAAGCATGAATATATTATTGTTATAAAATCCTCAGATATACAAATATAATAAAACTAAAAATGGAAAAGCGGTTACCTGACTATTATTTTGAATATTTTATTTATTATGCATCTCTTCTCTTTCTCGCTTTCTTTCTTCCTTTCTCTCTCTCTCTCTTTACTCTTATCTGACCTATTTGTAACTTTCTCTCTTTTCCATTACGTAGTCTTAATCTAATATTTTATATTTGCATAGGATTTTGAAGTATAAACAGTTTTCTTTTTTATTATATTTATTCTGGAAATAATACAATCAATCCTAAAGTTACATAATGTGTATGTATTGTAATCTATTTAAGCGTTTGTTGTACATTCAAATTGTGCATCTTTTCTGTCTCTCTTTCTTTCTTCTTCCCTCTCTTCTCCCTCCCTCTTCTCTTCCCCCTCCTATCTCTCTTCTCCCCCTCCCCCCCCCCCTCTCTCTCTTCTCCCCCCCCCCCCCCTCTCTCTCTCTCTCTTGCGCGGATTGGGCTGGTTGTTTTTAATGGATAGGCCTATTATTTTCATAAAACAACAAAATTAAGATACTCTAATGTTCAGAAAAATATCCATCCATTTCTTTTCTATTTTCTATCTTTTCCCTCTTGTTCTTTTTTTCTTATTTTCCCCAAGTAGTAGTAATCTACATTGATGTAAAATATATTCTAAATGATATCAGGCCTCGACAGGACGGTTTTATATGTCTTTCTATGATATTGTATCGTGGTAATTGACCAAGAAGAAAACTCTTTCTTTCTCGCTTTTCCTATCTCTTTGTCTCTGCCTCTCTTTCTCTCTTATTTTTCGTATTCTTTATTTATTCACACACACACACACACACACACACACACACACACACACACAAAATACAATGTATACATACTTGAATGATAATTACATTGCAATGAATTAATCCCAAAAGACAGAGATACGACAGAGATATGAAAATAGGGAGACAGACGATATACAGAGAAAACGAGAGAGAAATAGAGAGAAAGAAGGGGGCAGGAAGAAAACGATATATAGAGGGAGGAATGAGTGAGAGTATGGAACTACAGTATCCCAATACGACAGAAATACATGACCGTCTGTTGGAGTATCTTGTCCGGATATCATCTGAAATTTATTTTGCATAAATATAGATCGGCGTTTCTTCTTCAGATAAGGGTTCAAAGAAGAAGGAACAAGAAAAAGAAGAGGAGGTAAAAAGATGGACAGTAGAGAAGGCTGAAAAATCCTTAAGATCATTATCCAAGGGCGAATCCGAACGCAAAAAATAGTTCATATGCAGAAGTAAAAATGTGTGTGTGTGTGTGTGTGTGTGTGTGTGTGTGTGTGTGTGTGTGTGTGTGTGTGTGTGTGTGTGTGTGTGTGCGCGCGCGCGCATATAAGAGTATGTGCGGCAAAAGGGGTTCTCAGACTAAACGTCCGACAAATACGTTTATTAAATGTTTTGTTACATTAAACTTTCATCCAAAATATAAACAACATGCTTGCCCTAACGCACTCATGTAATGATTATAGTGCATTAACGTGGATATGTCGATACGCTCTGTGTTAATGATAAATAAGAACTATTATGATGTTAATTTACATAGTTATTCTGATCAACCTTACCACTGTTATTACGATTATTGTTAATATTTATATTCTTCGTGTGTTCCTGTTTTCTTGCTTTTCTCTCTTTCCATCAATTATTACCATTTCTGTCCTTTTCTCATCTCCATACCTATTCTGAAAGTAAACCAGCTGGGCCGTGGCTACAAACACCACACACACAGACAGTTCGTTCTCTCACTTTTCCGCTCTCTTTCTCCATCAATCTATCTATCCCTCAGTTTGTTTATTATTTGTATGTATTTATGAACGCACCAGTTACTCACACGAAAAAAGAACACTAAGCATATACTAATGACAATCACATCGACCCCCCCGTAAACTGACATACGTTACAGCTCATTAATACCAAAACAATTGTAAATATCCAAGATAGCTGGCTAGCTGTCTGTCTGTTTGTCTCTCTCAACCAGGCGACTACTTCAGTGCAGTTGTACAGCTTGAACTTGTAACACATTTAGAATTGGTATATCGGTGTCAAAAAATGTATCAAGACACACAAATACACGTTTAAGTTCATCATTCTTAAGATGCAACAAATGCTTAGGTTAAATGGACCGCTAATTTGATACTGAAAGAAGTTCGTCTGAATGGAGGAATGGTTAACGTAGGGATCAGCTAATCCTAAAGACCCGCGTTCGAGACTGTTCCATGCCAAGTGTGGAATCACACATAGGCCCATTTTTGGGTAGGATTTTTTTTTTCTTTGTATTTGCATTCATTTCCTCGTTATTTTTGCTGATACGAAGTAAAGGAAAGTCAACAAAGGATTAATATGAAATGTTTAATATAAACAAATGTGTAAATTCATAGACTCCAGATAAGTTCCATAAATAACTGACAAACAAAGGTGTGTGTGTGTGTGTGTGTGTGTGTGCGTGTGTGTGTGTGTGTGTGTGTGTGTGTGTGTGTGTGTGTGTGTGTGTGTGTGTGTGTGTGTGTGTGTGTGTGTGTGTGTGTGTGTGTGTGTATAAACTGGGTATTGGATATATATTTATCTTTTATCATCAAAGTTAATAACTGTATTACAATCTTGAAATTTCTTCATGGAAACGGCAGCATTAATGATACTTTTGATAGTTTCAATAAATATATATTTTTTCGCACTCCATGAGCATTTATTGCTACTTAATCCCCAACTTATTCACAAGGCAGAGCGTACGACCAACATACAGAGTCCCATTGCCGACTCTGTCATAAGCTCTCTCCTGCGTGGTTGATTCTGTTGTTCAAGGCGGGGCATGGGGATTGCTATATATTGACCAATTCTCTATATATCATTCGCAAGTTATCCCGTAAATTTTTCTGGTACCATTGATGCCCTACCCTGCTATCGTGGCCAATATTGTGGGTATTATGTGTGTGTGGGGTGGGTGGGGGGAGGAGGAGGAGGAATCCGTGGATACAACTATCATCGTTCAAACTTTGATCATCATCATTATTATTGATAATGTTTATTATAATATTTTTTACCAAGAACTGTCTTCTTTACGTTCACATTCCGCCTTCCTTCATCCCCTAATTTTACCCAATGCTGCAACTGATAAGCAGAAGAATCAACTACATACAAATTAGATATACTCGAATGATAATTCATCGGTAAATAATGACTTGTAGATTATTACTTCCAGATATTATTTATGTTAGTATTCAGAAAAGCAAACTAGGTCGCGTGTAGAAATCTGAATAATACCTATGATAGAATTTTTCTTAAAATCTCGCAAACGATAATAATCAAGCAATATTTCTGTACCAAGTCACTTGAAATTTCTGATGGGTGAGCAGCAGTGTTGTGGTGAAATTATGTAGCTTGTATTGGCAAGTGTGGTGTTATATGTCACTATAATTAAAGGCTTTAATAACTCAAAAATTCCCGAAGCACAAGAACTCATTGTGGATTCAGACTGCGAGAAGTCATCAGTATAAGTAATTATAGTAGGGTTTAATTCATTATAAGTAACGAGAGAAAAATGACAATTCTAATCAAGTTTTATTTTAGGCTATTTTCGGTATTAAATATGAAATCTAAGCCTTTCACTCGTGCGTATGTATCTTAATTTTAAATAAGAATTTGACAAACGAATGCCACTTCTGTCAAGGTATAAAACTGCTCTGTGGCAACAACAAATGCAGCTTGTGCGTGCAGACAAAGACTGCAGCGCTAAACGAATACAAACCTTTAAATACATTTACATATGCAACGGAGATAGCAAAACGGAAAGAAAACAATGTATAACACGAGGTATTTGGTTGGCAAGAGGAATACAACAGTAAACAGAACAGGTTTTTCGCTTCTTGTCTTCAGTGATACATTACTCTCGACCCTTCGTTATCGTTATAAGACTATTCACAAGCTTCCACACCTAGAGTCATCAATTCCGTACAGTAAGGAAAATTTGTCAGCCTAGAGACATTTAAATACTTTCCGAGAAAAATAAGTTTGATAAACATTTTCAAGTGGTAATTCAACGTTGAATCTGTCAAAAATCCTCATTCTGCTGGAGTTTGCGTTATAAAATTTCATAGTTTCAGTGTGGCGATAACAAAAGAATTGCATATTGGAAATTATATATGTATTTCATATTAGTTTCGGCTGGTATGTCACTAAGAAAATTCAGGGGTAGAGCAGATCCGCTAATTCTCCAAATGCGGTGGCCAGAATTAGACGAAAAATCAAAACTGATTGATGCGGCCTGATATGAATGGCTAAATACCACATAACAATTGTCTTTGTGTTAAAGTACTGCTAGTGATTGTCGTTTCTTGTTCATTCATTCCTTATTCTTTATTACGATGCTCATTAATGTCGTTAGTTTATTATCAATAATGTTTGTCTTCCATTAATGTATTTTTATTATTCATTATTAATAAAGTACTTTCATTACTGTATTGTAATCATTTTTATAATGTATGAAAGTCCTCTCTCATTATCAGTTATCAAATCACCTCTACTGTTTATAAGTATTTATTAACGGTCAAAACTGCAATATATCACCCTAATCCCTAACAAAGAAATTACAAAATATAAAAAAAAACACCAATTAGAAGAGATCTTGCCCAGGCCTATGGCAGTGGAGTGGGTGGGGGGGGGGGGGGTCAGCAATATGAACAACCAAATAGGCTTGCAATATACCACAACCTTTTATGAGCTATAATCCCTTTAGTCTAAGGCTATATTCATAGAGGGCTGAGAGAAACATACGGGTGAGAAGGACAGAAGGGTGAGATCTGATTTTGGAGGGTCAAGGAGCAAATACGGGGGTAAGGTATAAGCCATGGAGGAACGGAATGGACAGAAAACGGAAGAGAGGTGGGAGATGGGGAAAAGGCGAATGGGAGAGGAGGGTAACCAGGCGAATGCAGAAAGAAGTAGGTAAACGTGGATAAGCAAAGACAGGAAGCAGTGATCATGGGATAGTTTGGTGAGGGAAAGTCTATGCAAAGACCACAGTGGTGCAGTCTATCAAGATGAGCAAGGAAGGAAGTTGAGGCAGAGGAGTAGATATGGCATCCATAATCGTGAATGGAGAGGATCAAGGTAATGTGAAGGTGGAGGAGAGTTTTGCGATCTGAGTCTCAGGATATATGAGAAAGTTTGTAAGATTCGGGGGCGGCGGCGAGCCTTTTTTTTTTTTTTTTTTTTTTTTTTTTTTAATTCAAAATATATGGTCTCGCCAGGTCAATTTGAAGTAAAAAAAAAAAAAAAAAAAAAAAAAAAAAAAAAAAAAAAAAAAAAAGTTGCCAGAGGAACGGTATTGGAGTGGAGTTTCATAAAAGGAGAGGAGGTTAGGGACCTACACGTGCGCGAGAGAAAAGGATGGAGAAAGATTTGGAGGTAGAAAGGCGGAAGTCATGGTTAATGGCTCAGGAAGATACTAATGATATTGCAGACTGAAGGAATTAGCGGAGATTTGGTATGGATGTGCCAGAGGCGAAGATGGTTAAATCATCAACATAGTGATGATCAGGCTTCTGGTCCATTGTGGGACATTTGAACTGAGGAAAGAAGGGTGTGGAATAGGCAATTTTGACCTGGAAAGTGCGTCTGGTGAGGGAAGACTTTATAAAGACACCCACGTTTCCGTGTATGTCTAGGGAGGACAATTGTTGGAGAATATGGTATCGCCATGTGATATATGCTTTTTGTAGGTCAAAGATTATGGCTAATATGGATTCATGGCGTGCAAGTACAGATGTAAGAAGCGTCTTGAAATGAGCAAGGTGGTCAGCTGTACTTCGGGCACGGCCGAAACCAAACTGGAAAGGGGAGAGAAGATGGAGAGATTCAAGACACCACATTAAGTGGAAGTTAACCATTTGCTCTAGTAGTTTGTACAAGCAGCTAGTTAGACCGATGGGGCAGTAATCTTGAGGGAGGGTACCCAATTTATTGGCTTTTATAAAGGGGAGGATAAGAGCTCCACGACAATGAGAAGGAAAACTTCCTGACTTCCATATGTGGTTGAAAATAGTTAGGAACAATAGAGGACGATGGAAGGTGACGGAACATATGGTAGCGAATACCGTCTGATAGTTTTATGGATCTAATGCCAAACAGCTGAAACTGATATAGATGTAATTGAGGAAAATTTTGCCAGTCATTTGTTTTACTGTTCTGGATTGTACAAAGAGAGGCGAAGGCTCTTTTAAAGGAGATAAGGGCTGATAGTTGATTAGGGGTGCCTCATTTGTAGCAATAACTGTTCCAGGCTGTATGTTTTAAGCAAAGAGCTTTGGTGCAATTCTATCGGTGATAGAATAATCCCAAAGAGTGTGGCAGCAGTTAAAATCAACTACAAGGAAAGGTGGCTGGAGTTGGGAAATAGTTTCACAGGCAACAAAATCAATGGGGTGGGAAGAGGAGAAGTAGATTGAAATAACTGATCCAACGGTGAAGAAAGATGCGAATAACTGCATATGGGACAGTGGTTTGAAAGGGAGGTATGACACGGTGTTTTCTGATGGATAAGTATTGACGAGACAAAGGGAGCGTGAGAAAGAGAAAGTGGAAATTGGGAACTGGTTTAGGAGGATGTGTAAGAAAAGTCTCTTGGAGGCAGATAATGGATGGGTTATAAGAAAAAAGGACATGAAGGTCAGGTTTGCGAGACTAAAAAACGCGAATATTCCAATGTAGGAGAGCTGTGCCTTAATTAATCTATGAGCGATCATAGTTACAGTGTGTGCTGGAGAATTTGAAGGGGTGGGCGCTAGGAGGTGAGGTAAAGAATGAGAAGGGGGAGGTGGTGTAGTATCAGGAGGAGTATCGCATGGTGGAGGGTCTGGGGAAGGGTATAGTTGTGACATAAGGGATTCACTTGTGTATCCACAAGGGAGTGGATATTGTAAGTGGAGCTGGAGCTGGGGAGATGGGCTGTGTTGGGGATAAGGAAGGGGTGTAGGGGAAAATGAGGAGGATGGATATCGGCAGTCACTCTGGGTGTGGAGGGAGCAGAAGTTTTAGAATTTGCAGGTGGATGAGGGGTTTCGGGGCCAATTTGGGACAGATAGTTTTGAATATCTTCAAGAGTTTCTGTATTGAGTTGGTTGGGGAGTTCTGCGAGACAAAGCTTTTCTTATGAAGGGGGGGGGGGGGGGAGACTGGTGTCTGAGTAGAGGCAAAGGTAGGTGGAGGTGAGTGTGTGGTAGGAGAAGATGGAGTGGAACATTTAGTCTGCTGCGGGTAGTGCAGGTAGGGAGAGAGGAAGGTGTTGGGGAGTGTCTGGATTTAGAATAGCAAAAGAATTTGACTAGGGAAAGTAGGAAGTAGGAGGTAGAAGTGGGGAAGTAAGATGGAAGAGGGATAGGTATAGGAGAGGGTGTAGGAACATCTTGGGAGGGAGGGGAAGGGGCAGAGCGAGTGACAGTACTAGAGTAGGGAGTAAGAGAAAAACCTCGTTGATGTGCTTCCTGTCTGGCTTCACGCAGAGTGAGACCAAGTCTGAGCCTAGGTAGGGCAGCTCCTATAAAATACATTATGGGGGATGCAGCAGTTGGCACATGTGACTGTGCAGAGCAGTTTGATCGGTTATGACCAGGTTGGGCACATAGAGGGGATCGGACTGTGGAACAGCAGTGTCTATCAGGATGTTCTAAACGCCAACAGTTTGACATTGATGGGGGAGGAGGTTGATATGGTCTGACAGGGAGATTCTCCACCAATGTAAACATGAAAGGGAAGATCATGTCTATGATAAGTAATTTTGGCAATGTTAGTGGGATTCTTATGATGACCTCTAGGAGGAATGGAGAAGTACTGTATCGATATCACAGTCCATAAGGCAGGTGAGCAAGAATGGGGTTGCCTGAGAGATCAGTTAGAGTTGATAATGCTATAGCATGATTTTCAAATGTAACTGACAATACGGGAACGATCGGGTCCGCTACGGAAAGACTTGCCTACTTGGTTTTGGAGACATTGCTGGAAAAGAAGAGGGTTGTCAGAGTAAGGAGCTGTAGGGGGGTCCTATTTGGCTAGGCTAAAATGAGTAATTGTAGAGATGGGTGTGGTAAAAGGATGGGGACGTATGGCTGTAAAGTAGTAATAAGGGAGGATGGGGTGATTGATGAAGATTGTGGGGGTAGCAGTGATGAAATTGAGAATGTTGGTAGTATAGGAATGTCTCCTGGAGATTGAGTGTTGACTTGGGTGGATAATGTACTAGTAAACATTGAGGAGGGGGTAATAGTTGCAGTGTTCAAAGTCGTGGTCAAAGGAGAGCCTGGGGTCGGGGAGCCCTTACCCCTCAGGGTCCCCTTGAGGGGTAAGGGCTAAACAACTAAAACAGGGGGATACCATGCCCATGGCTCCCTTGGGCCATTCAGGACTGGCACAAAATCATCCTTTCATCCTTTCAGCACGGCTCTCACACCTTAAGAAGGGAATAGTAAAAGGGATGGAAACGAAAAAGGAGGAGAAAAAGACCATGCAGATTTAGTGGCGTCGAGGGCTGAGCCCCAAGGCGGGTGGTATCTCCAGCATTGTGTCCCAGTCATCGAATCCTAAGTCCCCCACGACAACAACGGGTAAGGGATTAAGGGGGATCTCTTATAGAAATGGGGGGGGGGGAGTGTTTTTAGCGGTTTTCGAGATTATGAGGGCATGTAAGGACCACCGAAAAACGGAGAAAAATGGACATCGTACCATCTGGCATTCTGAAAGCATTGCAGGGACATCTGATCTGAAACCATATAAAGTCTATAATCGACTGTCGCGGAGAGAGCAGGTTACAATAACCAATAACATGGGATACCAGTATACTATATTTTATGTATAGGATGTAGTTTTGGAGGTAAAGCCAGTCTCATATCACCAATGCAAAGTGTGCAAGGCGCCTAAATCGCATAATTTTACAAATTATGCATCCTATCGATGAAATAGCAATTTCCAGAGACCAGCACTTGCTGGTTACATTAATTTTATTATAGACACTAGTGTTGTCTTTGATATGATTAGTGATATAAAAGTTTTTTTTTTTTTTTATCTAGTTATGTGAATGATGTAAGCACAATGGCACAACCCTTCAGCCATGTATAACCAAAGTTTGACTGACAGCCCTCTACAACAAATAGAAGTACAGCCAGTTTGGATAGATGTTATTGAATCTTACCCTGGCTTTGTGTAGGGCATGTACACTTCTGTAAATAAATTTATCAAATCACTTACATCCTTTATTGAGGATGGTTCGCTCTCAGACATTTGCTAATTACAAGAAATTTGCTTATTATAGGAAATACAGATTAAAGTCCATTCTTAACACTGGAGGAAAATGCTTGAACAGTAATACATTAAAATTCTAACTAGTTATATTCTGTTGGTCTGTATGTTTTACTCTGAACGAATGCATGAACTAATTTGCCGCAGTTCCTATGTCTACTCCTATTGTGCGCGCACCGTATATTTAATTAACTTTTGGCATTTTTCAAAAACAGTTAATGCCATACAATTGTGTGGCAAGATCATTTTCAAGACAGGTTCTTCCTATGAAAGAAAACAAAATCGACAGTTCACGACTCTTGCCTTGATCCCGGGTAACACGCGCTGACGGAAGAGCTTTCATCTTCTGTTCTTCCTCGCTGAAGAGGCCTTGGGGAGAAGGCCTCCTGGACTGAGGGTTGGGGCTGTGGGACTGGAGGCGCTTCGATCTGTCTCTCTTATCCTGGGGAGAAGAGAAAGGGGAAAGGTCGTGAATTACCTGCCACGTCATTTCTTTATGGATTATAAGGATTTTCATTCGTGATTAATATGAAAGCTTCTACTTTATGTGCTAACGCATCGTTTGCCTGGAGATTCACTCACTCAACTTCCTCCCTCACTCACATTCACAAACCAAGTCGTCTAACAAGCAAGAATACAAAGGTCGGAGAAAGTTCCAATAATGGTTTGATCAGCGATTACTGTTTGTCTAGCTTTTCAAATACACCCTGCTGGATTATGGACGAAGTGTAGAAAACTTGAAAGACTGTTTAGAGACAGAAAAAAACCTGTGGGTCACCAATTATCGGTACCGATGGCCACATTTTATTTTCTACCATTCATATGTAATGAAATTGATTCGCCAAGTCCCCCCCCCCCTCCCCTACAATCTGGGCTCCAATAACAAGGATAAAAAGTAGCAAGGAAAGCGGGATTAAGAAAGAAAAGAAAAGAAAAAAAAAAAGAAAAACTATGGCACAGAGAAAATACAAGAATTGATAACTAAATATCTAAGGAGTGGATACTGCCCCTTAAATCCAGGCCTGGAAGACATGATACATCCTCGTCACATGATCGTCTTCCACGGAAATCTGGGGGAGGTGACACGTAGCGGGAAAAACGTGGGGGGGGGGGGGGGAATCTCTGACAAATCCTAATATTTCTATACGTTTAAATCTATTTCCTTTGCATTCCCCCCGAACTTCCTTTGTATACTCAGGTGCTTCATGTCTTACGCTCAACAATATTTCATAGCTGTGTAACATACGATAGCTGTGCGTGTTTTTCGTTTAATTCCATACACTGTTATAGTATTGAAGCAAGACGCTTGCGGTTTTCGGTTTTAATTTCCCTATCCGCTAAGAGAAAAGAAAAAAAGTGAATTTATCACCTAGTTCCAATAAACCTAATCCTGACGGACATACTCATGATATTACCTCATCTCTGCCGCCACCACCACCACCTCCGTCATCGCCTCCACCACCTCCTCCATCTTCGCATCCACCACCGCCTCCACCACCGCCTCCACCACCACCTGCATAGCCGCCTGCTGCTCCTCCGTCAGACAGAGGTACAACTTCGGATGGCCCTCTGGCTTGGATCACAAGATTCCACGGCTTGTAGGCCATGCACAGCATCACGGCAATTATGACTACGATGACCATGACCGTTGCTCCAGCTGCAGCCGCCACATAGTCCATCTGGGAGGTAAGGATACAAGTTTTTCATTCGGGTGGTAAAAGTTTATAAGAGGACCGCACCCGTCAGAGACAAAGTCCCGAACGCCAGCCAACAATCTTAGATTTATTCGCTCCGTCGTGATAATATATTTTCCTTATAAAAGATTGCTGGTTGAAACAACCATTACCGATGGCGATATTTGGTATTCCACAAATTAAAATCACTACATATCGGTAACATTAACCTTGAAAATTGACCCAACAGTCGGTTTGAAAGCCCCGATATTGACCGCACTAAGACTGGGAAAATCTCACAACATTGTCATATCGAAAGGAAAAAAACATTTATACGAAATCATATGCTACTGCAAAGAATAGTTGGTGAAAAATGCTACGAGTAGACTGTCACGCGTTAAGACTTCAGTCTTAGTTGCACCGAAAAAAACTGCGCGATAAAACTGCATCTGTAGGTCAAAGTCAAAAGTTATTATGCACGTACTTTTTAGAACATTACCCATTACAGTGTTATCGATAAATGTTTATTATAGTAGGTAAAGGCAATTTTTGCAACACTAAAAGCGGCCAGGCTGACCTCTTGCTCGTTTTTTTTTCTTACGAATCGTCTTTCAATTTCAAACAAGAGTTATTGTGCTGCTCATCTGTATCTCCACACTGACGGTATGTGTCTTTTTTCTATAACAATGTGTCACTTGGCACGAAGTGCTAATAAAGGGGGGTTACAGGGGGGTTACAGGGGCTCGCCCCCCCCCCCCTGGCTAGGGAATAAATAGAAGATAGGTAAGGTTGAGTCGGCTTTCTAGGTCGCATGATACAATGTTTACTTACGTGCAGCTAAACAGTTTATTATAATTGCATTGTTCAAAATGTAGCTCGCCTTATCTGAAAACTGACTTTTTGCGCATATCGTTTTTTTACTCGGAGTTATTTTATTGTCTCCGTCGGACAAAGTTTGGGTTTTCGAAAATTTATTTTTTTAACGTTTTATAAACAATTTTCTTCGAATTGTGCAGGTTCCTGTTGACATCCATCCATTATCTCCCCCCTTCAACCCCCGGTTCCCCACACATCCCCCCCCAAGATCGCTGGGTAGAGGAAAGATAAACATTCTGGTTTTGTTAGCGTCACTCTCGGTAACAGTTACCCCTTTATAAACTGCATTGCATTCGCTATATTCTCTATTTTCGATATTCAATCAATAACAAATACCATTATTTACAATATGGACGCACTCGCCAGACTAGAGTTTTCACCTCGGTATACACGGCAAGAAACTCGGGAGCGGTGCTTTTCGCCACCCTTTCCCTTATATTTGTTGCGCTATCGCTCGTGTCTGCAAATTACTACTTGTGCCGAGGACTGTAAAGTTTAGCCCTCTGCCAGAATATCATCAATTTACCCTTCTCATGTGCGCCCATACCGTATAGATTAACCTTTCAGTCTAAAAACATCTGCCATGTGTAACACAGACCCATTACTGTTTATTTGCTTACCTTCTATTTTCAGGTCAGCTCAGCGAGATTCGCGCATACTGCAGTTACAGAGCAACCGGAATGACGTAGCAGCTCAACTCAACTTTTTGGGACAATCTGCTTACTGGCCAAAAAGTATAAACAATCTGCTAGTCTCAGGAGGAGTGGCTACCTTCACGATGCAAACATGAAAGGAACTGCTTGTTAACTGTCGTTTCCATTAAATATCGTTAATGCTTTTATTATAATTTCTAACCTAGAGGTGACCAGCGGCTGAGCAACTGATACGGCACAGCATAATTACGAGTCGAATAAGTACGCATAGAATATAAAATATTCTTGAAATGGTAATTTTGTCATTTGAAATATGCATTACGACGTGATACCTTTGTAGTAAACGTAATGGACGCCAGAATGTTTCCAAATTTTGGATTGAATTCAGCAATTATTTACTAAAGCACTTCTTATAGCAACGATTATGCTGTTTTGCCATGGATTTATAACAATCACCAGGGGCAGGCAGAGTTAGTTCATACTTCTTTTTCGCATTTTCTTACATTAAAATAATCCCTTGCTATACTGAAGTATCGTTAAGACCAATTAAAGGGCAATGTTTTTTTTTTTTTTTACTTAATAGGCTGACCTACTTAACCATTTTACTTCGTTTATAACTTTCGTTTCTTTCTGATTTTCGTTTTTTACGTTATTTTTAGTTAAGCTAAGATAAAAAAAAAAAAGAAAAAAGTAGTCTAGGATGGTGGGGAGGGGGGGAGGGTACAAGGGGCACGTGTTCTCTCCTTTAGAGATGTGAATGAATAGCAGACAGATATATATATATATATATATATATATATATATATATACACACACACACACACACTCACACACACACTCACTCACTCACTCACTAACACACACGCACGCACGCACGCACACACATACATACATACACACACGCACGCATGCACGCACGCACGCACGCACGCACACAGATATATATACACACACAGATATATACACATACTCACTCACTAACTCACTCACTCACACACACACAGACACACACACACACACACACACACTCACTCACTCACGCACACGCGCACACGCGCACACACACACACACACACACACACACACACACACACACACACACACACACACACACACACACACACACACACACACACACACACACACACACACACACACACACACACACACACACACACACACACACACACACACACACACACAGAGTATACACATGTTTGAATTTAAGACCAAGAAGAAATAGTCGTTCATTTGACTCAAATCTCGCGTCAAATGAGCCTCGAAATCCTTCGTCTGCGGAAAGTAAACACAGGGAGGCGGGAAGGCGAGAACTTGTGAGGATCTCTATTCTCGTTTTGGGTAATTTTCCGCCTGTGATAGGTTTCCGTTTGTGATAATTTTGCATTAACGGTTGGAAAATGTGAGGAAGAGTCTTTTATTTTCGGCTACTTTGATTATAAAATCGTTTGCATTTTATTAAACCATACTTTCAGTTGGTTATCTTGGTAATTTTTATAGTAAGCTCGACGCGAACCTGTGTTTGGTATCGTGGCATGGGTATACACAGGAAAGTGTAAATTTTTATAGTAAG
The DNA here is from genome assembly GCF_019202785.1 of Penaeus chinensis. NCBI lineage: Eukaryota > Metazoa > Arthropoda > Malacostraca > Decapoda > Penaeidae > Penaeus > Penaeus chinensis. Next base: position 13,259,954 of record NC_061825.1, read on the forward strand.
TAGATGTTACATTACATTATTCAAGTCACTTTTCCTATCTGACTCTTTTTGGCAGTTTCCTTGCCCTTTGATTCTCGGCGGGGAATTTTGAATCGCTTTTTCTTGTGTGTTCTTATGTGGCATAAATTTCTGGGCTGAGTTGTTCAAAGTGGCCTGTATTTTATGAGTACCGTATTTTTGTCCAACCAGCTAGATATGGTATTTGTAATTTCCAGGGTGCTTTAGTCCCAGACTGGAAACTCCATACTGGAAACTTTGTCATGGTGAAGTTCTTCCTTTCTTATCTGTTAGCCATGTGAAGTTGTTAATGTGCCTGTTTACTGTGCATTTGAAAGATATATCAATTAAACTGAACCATTCTAGGATGGGCCATCAATGACAACCCATTTTGATTGTATAAAAACAATATATGAATAATGTATCATCCATCATAAATGTTACCTAATTGTGCAACAATGAAGTGCACATTTTTGGGTAAACTGAAAATTTTACTGTGCAAGGTATGACTTCTGAAAATAACTTGCCTGCTCATGTAAGAAAGATTCCACTCTGGTGCAAGCCCTGTCTTCCAGAATGCATGTGGTTTGTGGAGAAAGCCTGCTGACATTTGCCAACAGACACAGAGGCTGTAATTGCTTGATGCTGTATCACTAGTTGCTGCCAATATTACAACATTAGTTTGTGTCCAAAGGCTAAACTTATTATAAGTGGATAGTGAACTTAAAATGTACAATACTCTTACCAAGTTTGTTAGTATTGCCAGTGCATGGTTTTTAGTAAGGTTTATTGTAATGTAGTGTAGAATTGTAGGATATAAAGAAAACGAAATTATTGGAGATAAAGAACCAATGAAACCATACTATTAGGTAGTATGCAGTGAAATACAGATTTGTGGAAGATCTGGTATTACTTAATGTGGTCCTATTCCTTATATATATATATATATATATATATATATATATATATATATATATATATATATATAAGGAAAGCAAATATATGATAAAAAGCGAGTCTTTACTAAAGGATCAGTCTTTATTTTGACAGGGCCAATGAAGGCAGCTGAGAAGTGGCACTGAACCTCAGGAAAATGGCCCTGTGTGCCTTGCCAGCAGATACCATCCGTCTCATCAAGAGTACTCAGGTCATCACTACTCCGGTGTCCATCGTTAAGGAGCTTCTTGAAAATGCTGTTGATGCTGAGGCATCAACAGTGTCAGTAAGATTGGTGAGAAAGAGAAGATAAATTGTTTTTTGTAATTTTTCTGTTTGTGATATTGTTGTATTTTTTTGATACTGAGAAAATGACTAGGCCAAAAAAAAACTACAATTTATGTTTCTTTATGTAGTTTATGTAAAAAAACAACATGTATATAATTTTGTATTTTTTAACTGAGTGAATGGTTACTTATATATAATATATATATATATATATATATATATATATATATATACATATACTTATATACATATATACATATATACATATATACATATATATATATATATATATATATATATATATATATATATATATATGTATATTTTGTTGTGCTTATTTCTACTTAGAATGTGCTTGCTAAATTTTAGCATTACATTGAGTAATAGACTGCTTGAACATAATTTATATGTCATTTTTACCCAAGAAATGGTTTCATTGAATATATTGCATTTCTCATATTTATTTTATACATTTTTGTTACAAGCAATTTCAGACATTATTCTGCCTTATTAATTCTTGAACTTAGACCACAATTAGATTTTGTTGTATTCATTTAACCTCATTAGAGTTTGTCTATTGCTCTTTCTTTACATGAGTCTAAACCTAATTTGAATATAGAAATCTAACAAAACTTATTCTTGTGAAAATAATTAAATTCTAACTTAATCTAAGCTTGATTTAATCTATTTGATTATCCCCAGGTATAAAGTGCAAATGTAGAAGAAAGGTGTTTGATATTTCTTAAAATCATCTAAATACTTTGTGTGTATTTAAGATAATAAATAATATTTTTAAAATGTTAATTATCTTACATACATAATCTTTCATACACATCATTTTCTTCTTATATATCATCCTACATTTACTATTTTGCCTTTATAGGAGAACTACGGCTTTGTGAGGCTAGAAGTCCGAGACAATGGAAAAGGCATCAGCGAGGAGGATATCAAGGTCGTAGCAAAGCCCCATTTCACATCAAAGATTTCTTCTTTTGCAGATCTGTGTAAGTTTCATAACCTGTTTTACTTTGCAACAATTGTATTAAAAGTGGTTGGTTGAATAAGTTTGTGTTTTAGTCTAACTTGTAGTGTTTTATTCTGTGTTGCTGATTTGTTAGATTTTTGCTGTGTTGTATAGATGGGGATGAATTTCTGTCTGTGAGTACTAGTAGGTGGCTTGTTTTTATTTATAATGTTTTTATTGTTATTGTTGTTGTTGTCATTGTTGTTATTATTGTTATTATTATTATTATTATTATTATTATTATTATTATTATTATTATTATTATTATTATTACTACAATTTTGTTCTTTATTACTATCATTATTGTTGTTGTTGCTGTTGTTTTTATTGTTATTATGATTGATAATGATGATAGTATTACTATTATAAGTATTATTAGTAAGATAAAATTGTTTATAATTTTTATATTGTGCCTCAGAAATTGTTGAAGTTTAACAAGTAACTGCTCATTTCAAGTTTGAAAGTAGTTATAAGATGTAATGACATGATATACTAATCCACAGCTTCCTTGACTTCGTATGGATTCAGAGGAGAGGCTTTGTCCTCACTCTGTGCTGTTGCTGATGTTACTATCACCACCAAAACGAAAGAGAGTTCAATGGGCCACATTTACACATTTACACACCAGGGTGATGTGGCTACCAAAAAGCCAGCAGCTACTCCCAAGGGTAGGTGTGAGTGTGAGTTTCCAGGTTTCGTACAAACTAGTAGTGGACCTTGTATATATAAAGATGATCCATAATTAGGATTCACTTATGAAGTAAAGCAAATGATTTATTGAAAAAGGAAATGGAAATTGTAAGGAATGACATGGAAAAAGAATCGGTTAATATGGAAGCTGTAGCTATATTTTTAAAATGTTAATTATCTTATATTACCTTTTGCAGTTAAATGTGTTAATAATGTAGTTAGTAGGTATTTGATTATATCTTGGATTTCTTTGTGGCTTCAGGAACATCTATTGTAGTGAGCAACCTCTTCAAGAATGTGCCAGTAAGACGACAGTACTATAACAACCCAAAGCGACGGAAAGAGGAGTTAAAGAAAGTGGAGGATTTGATGCTGTCATTTTGTATTGCTGCTCCAGAAGTACACTTAACATTAGTTCATGAAAAGTAAGTTTATTAAAAAACAGTTGTATCTTGTCTTGGAAATGTGTTGTTGCTCTGTTGGTAATCTTGATTGGTTAACAAAAGAAGTGCTGTTTATGCCATTGGAAATCTTAAATGAATATAACGTTAATTAATAGGTCTAAATCTTCTGCTAGGGAGAAATCTTTCATTTATGGTAAAGCCTAATAAGATGAAGAAATATTAAATCCCTCATGAATAAGACCGCATACTGATACCAAAATTATTAGGCACTTGTAGCTGATACCAAGATAGTCATCAGCAACATTTGGCCTTTTGACCCAATAAACATTTAGTAGAATTGTAAATACCACCATTTGAAGTTAAAGAATATGAAGATCTTTCTTTTTGTTTCAGAAATACTATGATACAGAAGAACTCAGCTAAAGGCATTCAACATTCCCTCATGAATATTTTTCCTACAGTGTACAAGAAGTTGAAGGCAGAGTCAAAGGAAGTTGAAGGTGTATGTAAAATTACAAGGTTTTAAGAATGAGATCCCTATTATATAGATATATTATTATAATTATATTGGATTTATTATTATATCATTTATTTAATAAGTAATAGAAACATTATTTACTTTTTTTCACAGAAAATACTGCTACTGTTCAGCATTTATTTTATAAGAAAAGAGTGATCAGTTTTTTGGTGCTTGGTGGTGTAGGGATTCTATATTTTCTGTTCTCTATTTACATATCTTTCAATTTCAGGTAAAGTTAGAGGTTTATCTGCCTGATCGTGGCTTCTGCGCAGATCAGGCTACCAGTAGATCCTGTGCTGACCGTCTCTTTGTTATAGTAAACCGCCGTCCAGTTAGTCACAAATCCATGGAAAAGGTACTGGAAGTCATTAGTTACGTATGAATTAATTAGAGTAAGTAAGACAGTACCAAGTGATGACAGAAATATTTGCATGCTCGGCAGAAAATGAAAAACACAGAGGCAAAGAATTTTATAAAAACAAGATAATAAGCAACCAGCAAATTACAGCTTATAGTGGAGTGTATTTATTGAATGTTAAGTAATCTATCAAATTAACATCATATACTTGCCACATAACAAGCACTTCAGGACTTTATATAAGTTTTATTGGAAACTGCATGGAGAGGTTCAAATAATGGTATATCCTGCAGTGTACTGTAACAGAGCATTTTTTCTAAGGAATGAATATATTGATCATGTAACTATTATCAAATTATTACTAAATACCATCAGGTGTGTTATACTAATAAAGATTATTGAAATCCACCAGATGGTAAAAGCACACTTCAGCCAAGCTTCGGAAGGCTGCCATGGTCGCTACCCAATAGGAGTCATATCTCTGGTACTTTCGCCTGATGATCTTGATGTTAATTTAGAGCCTAACAAGAATAAGGTCCTGCTGAAAGATGAGGTAAGGTTAAAAGGAATTTGATTTACTGGTATAACTGTTTGTAATTGTTTTTTGGAGTATTTCTCTAAAGTTCTGCCAGAATGTAAGGTAGCATAATGCAGCAACAGTAAACATGCTTATACATATGTGACTAGTCTTCCTAACAAGGGATTGACATTTCTTTTATTGGGTCTTGTCAAATTTGTTAGGTACTGCTCATTTTATGTCATATCTAGAGTGGTAAAGGTCCAAGTTCTTTTCAGAGTAGGTATATATATATACCTATACCAGTAAACATAGTTATACAGTATGTCACATAAGATGAGTACAGAGAAAGGTTACAATAGAAATTATGTCAGAGCTAGTATTATCAGTAAGAACTCAACTCTCATTCATTAAAATCAAGAGTGCATATTCAATTATGTGATTAAAGTGTTCAAGCTAAAAGATAACTAATAACTTAGAAAAAAAAATCTTAACATACATATAAAATTACAATTTGTAGTTCTTGTAATCTATAATATAATGCTTACATACACATAGTTTTTAAAAGCCAAAAAGAAAAATATGTTTAATAATCCAAAATTATTCATGTGTTATATTGGTACAGTAAAAAATGTGATCATGGGCCATTTTTATTCAGCTACTTTTATTCAACAACAGACCAATGAAGTTGATGAATGTGATAGGACCACAGCTGTTTTTGTTTGTTTAGTGCAATTGAAGTATGGTTTTCCGTGGTTTAATCCATTTCTTTTCCACTTTAAATGGCAGATCTTTGTTGTCTGAGCAAATAGTTTGCCTATATTTTGCTTTTTGTTTGATAATTCTGTAACTGAAGCAAACTTGCTTTGAGAGGTGATTTTGAAGGAAAAGTACTTTGCCAAGGCTCAGTTGGCAGATAGGTTTCAAAAACACGTGTGTGGAATTCTACTTTTAGGTTCCAAGATGTTCAGATGAAGTATTTCATCTGAAAATTGGGCATTATATTGTTTTTACCTTGCATTTTTCTTGCTTTATTTATGTTTTTTTCTCAAATCCTCAGGAAACTGCACTTGAATCTTTAAAAGAAATACTAGAAAATATATATGGTCCCTTGGAAACGACAAAGAAGCCCAGTCACAAGAAAAATGGCTCAGAGTCTGTCGCTGCAGACACAGATATCACCTGCACCTTAGCATGTGTTACACAAAAGCAAGGATCGGACAGTAATTCCAGAAATGAATTAGAAATTTTGGATGAGTTTTTGGCAGAGTCTTTAAAGGAGGAAGAGAAACAAGAGGAACAGCATGTAAAAGCTGCAGATGGTTGCAAATTAGAGGAAAGGCTATCAAAAGATTACTGCATTTACAATGACAAAGAAAATGATAACTTTTTTGAAAATTGCAATCTTACCCCATCAAATGTTGATAATAGAACAACTAGGCCTATGCAAGTTAAAGATAGCCCAAACCCATTTAGTCAGCCTGCTACTAGAGATGAACAGTATTCTCATACTCCGCTTAGAGATAAAGTTTTAAAATTAGCTAAACCTGATGATGAAAGCAGGATAGAAACAGTTAGCAGGTCTTATCTGACAAGTACACAGGACTCCAAATCACATGAGCTAGGAGACAGACGGCTGCCATCACTCTCACTAAGCACAATCCATAGTGAAGGCAGCACACCAAAGAAACATAATGCTGGTGATGACAATTTGAGCTTCATATGTCCTTCTGAAAATACATTTTCCTTCAGTTCTAACTCATCTAAAAAGAGTTCCCACATTGAAGGAAGGCAAGAGGTTAGCAGCGAAGATTTTGATAAAAGCATGGACATTGCTTCTCATAAAGATGAAAACAAGCACACACAGCAGTCTCCCAGTAAAGACCTCTCGAGTCAATTACACAAAACAGTTGTGGGTGACGATGGTGTCCCAGTTTTTCAGATAAAGCCACTTGAAATGAATGATATTTCTGAAAGCTCAAGTGATCTGGTTCAGCCTTTACAAAATGCTAATAAAGTTAACCTTTCCAGTCGAGAAGTTCAACAAGATCTTTCTAAGGGTTCAGAAAGTGCTGTAACATCAAGAACAGAAGTCCAAGAAAAGCAGATTTCTTTAACCACTGAAAAGGAGAAAAGCAACCTTGCAGGCAGTTGGAGCAGGGGCCATTTAACCATGGGAGGAAACATACAGGTAAGCTTTTAAAGAAAGGGATGTGCTTCTCAGCTCTGTTAGAAATTTGTGCACTTTATCCTAGACTGAACCAAGTAATTTAAACAAAGAAATAGAAATAGAAGATTTTTGCTTTAATTACTAAATAAATAAACACTGTAAAATTACTGAAACCATTTCATCTATTTTTTTTTTTTCATTTTACTCTCTCATTCATCCACTGCCAATGTAGTATGTGTGTATATATTGATAAATATTTCAGACAGTCCAGATTGTGACTCCCAAGATCCAGGAAGACCATGTCCAAGAGACCCCAGTCACCACAAATGCATTCAAGCGCCTCCAGCCACCATCCCCTGGGAAGCAGCTCTCTCCAGTACCGAGCAAGAAAATGAAGCACGAGTCACTGAGTCCAACCAGTTATGAGTATGTGCAGGGGAAATCTGTGAAGAGACCTGCCAGTGCATTTATTCTTTATTCAAGAGATATTAGAAGAACAGGTAAGATATGACTGTTCTTTTTTGATATGTAAACTGTTTATATTTTTGGGATTCCTTTATCATAGTCTATTTCCATGATTTATTGGTTATGTTTGATCTGAATGTAGGAGTTGTTATCTTATTGCTCATGAGTATATGTAATTGAATATCTTATATTTATATTGAATTTAATATCTTATATTATATTTGTTGTGTTTTTTTTATTGATTACATTTAGTGAACTAATTTGTTGTTATTATTGTTATTGTTATAAATATAATTTTATTTGTTTACTGTTAGTAATCACAGTGATATTAACTTGACCAAAGAGTGTTATATATTGTTCCCCTTAACATTGTCACAATTGAAAATAAATTAAAAATTTGTTACAGCTTATATGTGTATGTATATAATTAGCCATTATCCATACCTTGACATTACAGTGTTACGTGAAAATCCTGGAAAAGATTTTGCCTTTATCGCTAGGGCCATGGCAGACAGGTGGAAAGTAGCTGATGCAGATACCAAGGAGTACTACAAAGGCTTATCTAATGAAGAAAGCAGAAGATATCAAGAAGAAATAAGGTCAGGAATATGTTGCAGAGCTAATGTTTTGGCAGTTTCTACCTCCGAGTGTATTCAAGTGCATGTTGATGTTTATTTTTTTTAAATATAAGGATCCTGAACCTAATAGTAATGCTAATTTAAATGGGAGTATATGATATATATGTATGAATGTGGGGAAAGGACTGACAAGTAATCGGGAAAATGTAATGAGAAGAGATATGTCTAATCTTTGGAATTATTTTAACTCAGTGGCTGTGGATGGTATGATATATATGTCCACGTCCACTGCAATTTAGGTAATAAATTGTGTTTACACATAGATGGCTCCACAAGTGCTTAGTTACCAACGTGTCAACTGTTATTCCTACTTATCTCACCCGTTAACCTTTTCCTTTGAGAAGAATCTTTTATATTATTTTACTGCTTTTATTGTCATTAGTATTTCAGTAATATAATAAGTATAATGTCAACAATAATAATAATCATATGGATATTGATAGTTTTGGAAGAAATGTTTTTTTCTGAAAATTCAAGGAATGCGGAAATCAAGTGCAGGCACAAGGGCCTTCTAATTATTTCCAAGGTGTTTGAGCACTTGTGGAATCATCTGTTTGCAACAAAATTCACCATAAATTACAGTGACATGGATTTATTAGGAATTTTATGGTTTGGAAGTGTTATACCTTCAGAAATTGACATTTCATAAATATATTGAATATAGTGTTTTTTTTTTGTTTCTTGGTTAGAAAAAGGTCCCACGATGCTACTTGGTTTTAATCTCTCAGTATTAACCTTTTTAATGAAAATTTACTTTTCAGAAAGATTCGTGAGAAACGTAGCCATAATGACTCCATCTTTGAAAAATCGAACATAAGTCGGGCCACTTTAGATAAGTGAGTAAATTGAGTGTATGACATTACAGTAGAAAATAGAAAATGTGGGATACCTCTCTCTAAGAGTCTTATCTTGATCTTTATTTATTATAGATATACCTTTAAAGACTGAATTTAATGTGTATATTTTTTTTTTTTTTTGTATTGAGAAGTTTCCTTTGTACATCTTACAACATTATTTTATGAAGAAATTTTATTGCAAAGACTGTATTTTACAAAATAATCGTTTGACTAAGTAATCATGCAAAGAATTCTTTAGGTATGATTTTTTAAGTTTAGAATTTTATTTGATATTGTCTGTTGCACAGTAGAGTAATATTAGTATTTACCTAATACCAACTTAACAGCATTAAATGTCATGGTTTCAGGTTTATGGGGCCACTAACACCAGTTGCCATTAAAGATGACGGAAAGAGACATAGAAAAGTGCCTGAGAATGTCAAATGTCCTTCGAGTAACAAAACTAAAAACATAGAGGTTGACATTGAAAAGATTAAGCAGCAGTTGAAGAAGAGATCCAGTCAGGCTAATAGCCCAGGTCCATTTGAGCTTATCGGGTCTCTGGCTAACTGTGGAGGATGGCTGTGTCAGGAAGGAGGAACTATTACTGCCCTCAACACAAGCAGGCTGCAGGAAACTGTTCTGTCTTGTACTCTCCTTAATACCTTCAACCTCACGCCAAAGGAATTGAAAGATTCCATACCCTTTAATGCAAGGTATCTAAATGTTGTGATAAATAAAGAGGTCTGGTATGAGATCTGTTAAGAGATTTTCGGATTGAATTCTAAATAGTGTTTGCTAATTTACTAATATTGTTCTCTACATCTTGTAAAAGAGGCAGAAGAAAAAAAAATGCTTATTTTTTCCATATTCATTTACCTGTGTAACTTTCATATATAGTGATATTTCTATGACCATTGCTCTTTCTAACAA
>NC_061825.1:13274729-13277229 GCF_019202785.1 Penaeus chinensis
TTTCTTATCATTCTATGTTTATGTATATGATGGTTTGTAACCTTCATTACGTCAATTCTACAAAATTCCACAATCAGCTGTTATTGTTATTGTTGTTTTTGGCTGTAAAAAACATTCTGTCCTTTAAACTAATTTCCTCCATCATTCTTAATGCTTATTCTAGTCTATTCCATTTTATTTTTCATATAAGCTGAACTAACATCATATTCCAGTTTTTCGTTTTATTTTCTTGCTTACAAACGTCACTCCACACCTCACTCGCATCTTAACAAAGGTCTGAACTCCTAGAAATGTTGGTAGTTCCACGCTTTTTTTTTTTTTTTTTTTTTTTTTTTTTTTTTTTAACTTTCTGGAGGCAAGACAGATGGGCCTCAGACTCCCCTCCTCCTCCTCCAGTCTATAAAGCCTCTGGACGAGTACATTGTGTGGCTCTCAACTAGGCCTATCTCGATGCTAATTCGTAACTGCTCTTGACAAGTTTTTGAAATCTGGAAAATTATTCAGACGTCTTTGTTGTACAGATGGATGGTGATTCGTGCATGATAGTTGTGGAGTAAAACTAGTTATTATTGTTATTATTATTATTATTATTATTATTATTATTATTATTATTATTATTATTATTATTATTATTATTGTTATAATTATTATCATCAATATTATTGTTACTAATACTACTTTTATCATTATAATTATTATTGTTAGTATTGTTATTTTATTATCATCATTGTTATTATTATTATTATTATCATTATTATTATTATTATTATTATTATTATTATTATTATTATTATTATTATTATTATTATTATTATTATTATTATTATTATTATTATTTCTGATTTTACCATTATTATTGTTAGTATTGTTATTATTATTATTGTCATTATTATTATCATTATTATTTTTATATTTATTTTCATTTTTATTATTATTATTATTATTATTATTATTATTATTATTATTATTATTATTATTATTATTATTATTATTATCATTATTATTATTATTATTATTATTATTATTATTATTGTTATTATTATTATTATTATTATTATTATTATTATTATTATTATTATAATTATTATTATTATTGTTATTATTATTATTATCATAATCATTGCTATTATTGCTGTTGTCGTGGGTGTTATGTTATTTATTATTATTATTACTATTATTATTAGGAAGGAAGGAACGAAGGGAGGGAGGGAGGGAGGGAGGATGGAAGGAAAGAAGAAAGGAAGAGAGAAAGAAAAATGATGGAAGGGTGGATGAGTGGATGGAAGGATGAAATAATGGATGGACGAGTGGAGGGAGAGAGAAAGAGAGAGAGAGAGAGAGAGAGAGAGAGAGAGAGAGAGAGAGAGATAGAGAGATAGAGAGATAGAGAGATAGAGAGAGAGAGAGAGAGAGAGAGAGAGAGAGAGAGAGAGAGAGAGAGAGAGAGAGAGAGAGAGGTAAGATAAAGAAAAGAGAAAATAAGAAGTAGAGGGAGAAAGGAAGAGAGAGAGGGAGAAAGGAAGGAGAGAGAGAGAGGAATGGGGGAAGGAAATATAGCAAGAGTTAGCGAAAGAGAGAGGATAGGGGAGGAGGGAAAGGAGGAGAGAGGGTAAAAGAAAGAAAAAAATAAACAAAACCAAAGAAAATAAATAAAAACAAACAAAAGAAAACAAAAAAAAAAAAAACACATACAGAACACTACAAACCTAAAATATATATATATATATATATATATATATATATATATATATAAATTCAAAGGACAAGTATTTAACATCTTGTCTTGCTCCCTCGCACACACCACGAACGCAAGCTGACGTCATGTGGACAGGGCTACAGCTCCAGGCTACCATTTATCTCCAGACTATTAACTCTCTAAACATCCAAATTATAATTATCCTGATTGATGGCTACGGCTCGGCAATTTTCAGGTATAGCCATGACGAGTGGGGAACGCAGGCAGATAAAAAAAAAAAGGGAAGGAAGATTGAAACGAAGGGAGGGAGAGGGAGAAGGAGATGGAGGGAATGAAGGAGGGAGGGAGAGGGAGATGGAGGGAGGGAGGGAGGGAGGGAGGGGGAGGGAGGGAGAAAGGGCGATAAAAAGAGAGTCGGGGGAAGCAAAGGATCGAGAGAGGAAGAAAGAGAAAGAAAGAGATAAAAGAAACAAAATAGAGATAGATAGATAGATAGATAGATGATACAAGAAAAAGTGATTAGGGAGATGCAACTACTGAAAAGAAAAAGAGAGAAAGGGAGAGAGAGAGAGAGAGAGAGAGAGAGAGAGAGAGAGAGAGAGAGAGAGAGAGAGAGATGGAAAAGGAGAGGGAAAGGAAGGAAGGAAAGGGAACGGGGAGAGGAGAAGAGGGAGGAAGAGGAAGGGGAAAATGGACAGGGACAGGGGCCGGGACAGGGATAGGGTCCGACAGAGAGACAAAGAGAAATGTGAGACCGAGACAGATGGAAAGCATGTGTGTCTGTGTTTGCGTGTTTACCTGTTG
>NC_061825.1:13289729-13292229 GCF_019202785.1 Penaeus chinensis
TACTTCTCTTTATCCTCCCTTCTTTTTTGTTTTATCTTCTGTTCCTCCTCTTTCTTATCTATTCCATTCTTTTCTTCTCTTTCGCATCCCTCCCTTCTTTTTCCCTCCTCTCTCCTCCCTCCCTTTTTTTTCAAATCTCCTACATTCTCCATCCTCTCCCTTTCTCCTCCGTCCCTCCTCTTTCTTCTCCCGTCCCTTCTCCTCTTTCTTCACCCATCATTTTCTCCTCTTTCTCGTCCTCCTCTCCTTCTCCACATCCTCCTCTTCTCTCTCACTCGTCACACTGACATCACCAAGAACATCATTGCCTCTATCTCATCTCGTGATCTGTTCGTGGCATCCTCTCGTGGAAGCTGCGTGTTGACTAGCCAGGCGAGAGAGAACGAGAACTTTTTAAGACTTTTTAAGTTTTATTTTTTATTTATTCATATGTTTTTATTTTATTCTATTATTATTATTTTTTTTGGAGGGGGGGGGGGGTAGGAAAATGTGAATTATGTTGTATCATCTTTTATTTTTGATTATCTTATTATTATTATCATCCTTGGTATCAATACTGTTATTATTATCATCATTATTACTGTTATTATTATTATTATTATTATTATTATTATTATTATTATTGTTATTGTTGTTGTTGTTGTTGTTGTTATTATTATTACTTTTATTATCATTATTATTATCATTATTACTGTAACTATCAATATCATTATTATCATTAGTATTATTATTACTTTAATAATGATAATAATAATAATAATAATAATAATAATAATAATAATAATAATAATAATAATAATAATAACAATAACAGTAATAATTATTATCATTATTATTTTTGTTATTATCATTACTATCATCATTATTACTATGTTTTACTGTCTATGATGTTAATTTGGTTAGAAAAAATGAATTATGTTGTAAGCGTGAAAAAAATGTTCTAGGATGCGTATTTTGGGAAAAAAAAGAAAAAAAAAAAAAAAAAAAAAAAAAAAAAAAAAAATATATATATATATATATATATATATATATATATATATATATATATATATATATAGTGAAGGACGCGTGAGATATTTTCGAATTGTATTTTTCTCTTCATTGAACTAGATAATATGAAAAAGAAAGAGAAAAAGAACAAAGACAGAAATAGAGCTTGGTTTATATATAGTCAGTAATCCTACCTGGAAAAACCGACATCATTAAAAATATCTTCACGTGTCATGTTTAAACTGGAAACGAATTTTTTTCTCCATTTACCTTGTTTGTATCTCTTGTATTTGAAATTTAGATAAAAGTAATCATTATTAATTTACGCTTCTGAAAAGAAAAAAATAAGCTGACAACATCGAGTGTACATATTAATAACTGAATTATGAATAAACCATCTGTCAGGAACGGCATAATGTAGGTAATTATAAAATGAATTATTCTTTTCTAAACGGGTGGTGTAAATGAAGAGATTTGTTCTCGCGAATGAGAACATTTATTGATAGTAATAATAACAATAACATTAATGATAATGATAATAGTAATAATGATAACGGTAATAATAATAATGATAATAATAATAACAATAAAAATAACAATAAAAAATAATAATAGTAATGATAATAGTAACGATAATAATAATAATAATAATAGTAATAATAATAGTAATGATAATAATGATAATAATAGTAATAATAATAATAATAATAACAATAATAACATTACAGAACAGTATAGATTATAAATTCGGGGTTTCTTTTGCTTACGAATTCATAAAAGAAAATCAATGATTCTTATCTGTGCAATAAAAAAAAAATGTTTAAAAATATGAGTGGAAAATCGAAGAAAGAAGGGCATAGTAGATATAAAAGAGGGAATAAAAAAAAATAATTGATAAGAAAGAACAATAATCATGAAAATGAGAAAAAAATGAAGGGCAAGGGAGAACAGGCAAAAAAAAAAAAAAAAAAAAAAAAAAAACAGCAAAAAACAAAAAAGAAATGACAAAAAAAAAAAAAAAAAAAAAAAACAGGAATAAGCGAAAAAAGGGCAAGAAAACGCCACAAGGAAAAGAAAAACGGGTAAACGGAGGATTAACGAAACAGAGAACTGAAAAAGGGGAAGAAGGTGATGCAACAGGCATCACCTAACCTTCGCCGTCTTAGGGAGAAGGGAAGGAGGGAAGGGGGAAGGAAGGGAAGGAGGGAAGGAAGGAAGGAGGGAAAGAAGGAAAGAGGGAAAGAGGGAAGGAGGGAAAGAAGGAAGGAGGGAAAGAGGGAAGGAGGGAAAGAGGGAAGAAAGGAAAGAGGAAAAGAGGGAAGGAGGGAAGGAGGGAAAGAGGGAAGAAGGGAAGGACGGAAAAAGGGAAAGAGGGAAGGAGGGAAGTAGGGAAAAAGGGAGAGAGGGAAAGAGGGAAGGAAGGAAAGAGGGAAAAAGGAAGGAGGGAAAGAGAGAAAGAGGGAAGGAGAGAAAGAGGGAAGGAGGGAAGGGGAGAAAAGAGGGAAGAAGA
>NC_061825.1:13297229-13299729 GCF_019202785.1 Penaeus chinensis
CTCCTCCTCCTCCTCCTCCTCCTCCTCCTCCTCCTCCTCCTCCTCCTCCTCCTCCTCCACCCCCTCCTCCTCCCCCTCCTCCTCCTCCTCCTCCTCCTCCTCCTCCTCCTCCTCCTCCTCCTCTTCTTCCTCTGAACAATCTCAACGTATAAAGATAGTTAAGATAAAAAAAAAAAAACTCACAAAACAAACACGAGAAGCGCGTAACACACACAGAATCACAGCTCGACGAACTTCACAAACGCCTCCCGCCTTGGACTGTGCTTTTAATCAGTCAACAGCAACGTGTGTGCACAGTAGCAACAACGGGGATTGAGGGAGAGGGGTTGGGGGAGAGGGATTGGGGGAGAGGGGTTGGGTGTGTGGGGGTGGGGGGTGGGAGGTGGGGGGTGGGAGGGGAGCGTGCATCTCGAGGGAAATCTTTGTCACGCTGGAAGAGGAGGGTGTTGGAAGTGCCACCATCATTATCAGTGTTACGTTTTGCTTGTTTTTTTTTTTACCCCAAGGTGTTGTAGCTGTTTTTTTTATTTGTGCATTTGATTTTTTTATTATTGTTTGTTTGTGAGTTATTGAGAGATGTTGTGTTATACCATTTTTTTTTTATTAATTAATTCATTCATTTTATTATTGTTTGTTTGCGTGTTAGTGAGAGATGTCGTGTTATACCTGTTTATTTTTTTTTATTTTTTAAAAATTATTGTTTGTTTTCGTGTTATTGAGAGATGTGGTGTTATACCTGTTTTTTTAATTAATTTGTTTATTTTTTATAATTGTTTGTATGCATGTTATTGAGAGATGTTGTTTTGGGTTGGCGTTTTGGGTTGTTACTTTCAATTCTTGGTTTTATAATGATGGTATTATTGTCAATGTCATCACGGTTATCATTATCGCCATCATTATTGACATCATAATGATTGTTGAAATAAATATAAATGATGGTGACGATGATGATATTGATGATGGTGATGATAATGAATCTCGTCATATTTTTGTTGCTTTCCATAGGCATGGCTAATATACCGGGGTTGAAGGAGAGAGATGGAGGGAGAAGTAAAATTAAAAAAAAAAGAGAGCAAGAAAAAAGTAAAAAAAAAAAAAGAAAAAAGAGAGAGAAAAATAAGAAAGTAAAAAAAAAAAAAAAAAAAAAAAGCAATACAAGTGATATGAAAGAAAACGAACAAGAAAATAAAAAAAAGAGATGATATCAAAGTAAAAAAACAAAAACAAAAAAAAAAACACACAAACACACCAAACAACGAAACAAAAAGCGACATAAAAGCGAATTACCAACCACCACGACAGCGAAACGGAAAACAGAGAGGCGGTGGGGGGGGGGGAGGACATGAACACACGAAGGAACCCCCACTTCCCCCCCCTCCCCTCCCCCCTCCCCCACACGCCCCCACCACAAACGCCGCCCTGCCAAAAGTCCTTTGCCGGCGTCCCGAAAGGAGGTGTACTAAAGGGAGCTTTCGAAGGCTGTGTCCCACGCTCTCCCACAAAGGACGTCGGGCGAATATGCTAACGAGTCCATCTTGGCGGGGCTTTTGGTGTGCCGCAGGATGGGGGAGGGAAAAGGGAGGGAGGTGGGGGAGGGAAGGTGGGGGAGAGGAGGAGGGGGGAGGTGGGGGAGGGGAGGTGGGGGAGGAAAAAGGGAGGGAGGTGGGGTAAGGTGGGGGAGGAAAAAGGGAGGGAGGTGGGGGAGGGAAAGGGAGGGAGGAGGGGTGAGGTGGGGAGGGAAAGGGAGGGGGGTGGGAGAGGGGAAAAGGGGTAAGAGAGGGAGGAGAGGTAAGGTGGGGAGAGAAAGGGAAGGAGGTGGGGGAGGGGAGGGGAGATCGGGAGGGAGGAGGTGTAAGGTGGGGAGGAAAAGGGAGGGATGTGGGGAAGGGGAGAGAGGAGTGGTAAGGTGGGGAAAGGGAGGGGATAGGGAGGGGTAACGGGAGGAGATATAGGGAGGAGGGAGGGGGAAAGGGAGGGAAAGGGAGGGGTGAGATGATTCAGGGGGAGTATAAAGTGGAACACTTGGGATAAAGGGAGAGGGGTAGGAAAAAGAAGGAGGGGAGAGGAGGGGAGAGGAGGGGGGAGAGGGGGAGGAAACGGAAAGCCCTCCCTGTAGGATGGTGGGGGGGAGGGAAAAGAGGAGGGGAGGGAATAGGAATAATAGGGGGAAGGGGGAATAGTTAAAGCAGGAATGTAGGAAGGGGGAGGATGCGTAATAGCAAGTAGTGGATAGTGGAGGGGGAGGGGGTACAGAACACAAGAGAGGAGAGCGAGTTGGAGAAGGGGGAAGGGAGGGGTGTGGAGGGGCGGGGGAGAGGGAGGAGACCGGAGAAGGGAGAAGGGGAAAGAGGAGAAGGGGAAAAAGGAGGGGGGTGCAGAAGGGGAGGGGAAGATCGAATAGGACAAGGGGGAAGGGAAGGGAAAGGAACTGGGTATAGAGCGAATAGAGAAGAGGAGGGGGAGAGGGAGGGGATGCAGAGCGATATCGAGCGATTGTGGG
>NC_061825.1:13302229-13309729 GCF_019202785.1 Penaeus chinensis
TAATTATCCCTTTACGTCTTGGCTGATGATATTATTACCCGGCTCAAAAAACAGTGACCAAAAGACCGCAGTTCGGGATGACTCGCCTTGGGCCTCGGGGCCCGGCTAGGTACATACTTTTAGTTATATATATATATCTATCTATATATATATATATATATATATATATATATATATATATATCTCACATATACATATACACTCACAAACACATATTTGTATACATGTATGTGTGTGTGTGTATATATATATATATATATATATATATATATATATATATATATATATATATATATATCAACACACCGTATTTGCCGGCGTATAAGACATGTTTCATCATACATTTATTCAATGATATTTGAAGATAGTTCGTAGGGGAAAATGTGTGTCTTTGCATGAAATTCAATATTATGACAGTATATCATCGTTGTGTTAAGATTTTGTTGACATCTACTCATTGCAAATGGCTGACAGGCGGATGAATGTTTAACATACCTTTCAAATTTCTAGAAGCATTTTTCATCTAGATAATGAACACAATCGTTGAATAACGTAAGGCATATATCAGGTGTGGGTCATGTATGCTGGGGAAAGAGGTAAGTGAGATTGTGGTCGCCGGTGTGGGGTAACTGATACCACTGCGTAGCACTCGTTTAAGGTTTATTCGGTAGCGGCCAAATCCGTTAATTAATACGTCGGTTATAAAAATGCATGCATACAATACATAGAGCTGCTAAATAACAGCATGTATTATATTATATGATGAAGAATTTTCTACAAATATTGGATACGTACGCATTGCGGAAACAGTCAGACTATTGTAAGAGTGGCGCTCGTCACCGCAGCCTCCCGTAACGGCGGGCATCCCGCGACCCGTTCGCTTTCCCGCACCCGGGAGTCACCTTTGAGTGTGTCAGCCGCCGCCGCCGCATCGTTGATACACTTTCACGCAAACATTTAAATCTTTACTCACGGTTTTAGGGGCTTTAGATTTCTTTTAGTTATACCCGTTTGGGTTTAGTTTTCTTTGGTTTTATTTTGTTTTACTTGCCATTCAGTATATTTTATGTTCGGTAATATAATTTACTTTAATTCTGTTTTAATGAGGACGCGTATTTTTATTGTTATTTTATGTCATATTATTTTAACTTACGCGTTTTTATGATTGAAAAGATGTATGGCCGTGACGTCACGGCATGAGTGTAACCCTGCTTGGCGCGAAATAAACAGTCGGTGCCCACACTTGGTCGAAGAAGGATTCTGTCTCTCCTTACCCTATTCATTTATGACTGAATTCCAGCCGGCTCCTGCGAACAACGGAGCCCGCCCGATACTTCAGGGAGAGGAAAGTTACGTGTCCTGACAGTTCCCTTATTTTGACTTATAGGAGTTGTGTTCACTTAATATATATAATGATAATCAGAAGAGGTAATTCTAATTTTCATATTTCATTTTCTACCTGATTTTATCTTATATTAATTTTCGATCACTTGTTTATTGCCTTAATTGAGATTTTCTCTATATATGTATATATATATATATATATATATATATATATATATATATATATATATATATATATTTGTTTTTGTTTTTGAGAGCCCTCTGAAATGATACGATGCTCACGTGTTCCTAGGACCCCTCCTTTGCCCGCTACCACTCTCATGGGGTTCTAGGTCTTTCAGGGGGGAATAGTTAACCATCCTTAAATTGCGCAAGGCATCCCCCTGGGCTACAGAGCCGCGTACTCTCACAGGATATTTTTGGTGATCAGCGGTGGGATCGTTTCAGCCTTTCTTTTACGAGTGGCGCTCTCCGTTATCACGTGCAGCAAAGTTCACTCATGGTAGGTTATATTGCATGATCTTAATAGTTTCGGTGAGCCATTTTTTTACCCATTTATTTATTCCCCTTATTTTTTTCTCTACTATGTGCACCTGGTTCTCTTGCACTTCGTTTTTTTTATAGTTTCATATTTTAATTGGTTTTGCTTTTAAGTGTGATTATTTTGGTCTGTTTGCTGTTCTTTCAAAAGTTCTTTTATACCCAGTGGCCTTTCTGTTTTCTATCTTTAAGGTTTTCTTTTAGTATTCAGACTCGTTTTTCTTACTCTTCTCTCGATGTTTTTTTTCTGAAAGTTACTTTCCAGCTTTATTTGTTTTGTTTTTGTGTTTGGCTCACGTAGATTAGACTTACCTATTTGTCATGTGCATTTAATGTGTTTTCCTTTGTTGAAACAC
This sequence comes from Penaeus chinensis, assembly GCF_019202785.1. NCBI lineage: Eukaryota > Metazoa > Arthropoda > Malacostraca > Decapoda > Penaeidae > Penaeus > Penaeus chinensis. The sequence goes on from NC_061825.1 coordinate 13,304,470, forward strand.
TTAATCCAATTTGATACCCTAAACTGTCAGTGGTCACCCATTGTTTTGCTTGATATTTTTTGTCTGTTTGTCTGCATTTTTGTTTTTCCTGTGTAATATGCCCAGAGAGAGGGCACGCGAAGAACGTTACCACAGACTACAAGAGCGCCGCAACCTAATAATGTCTACTAGCCAGCCAGCGCCTACTAGCCAGCCAGTATCTAGAGCGTCTTCTCCCGCAGCCAGCTCCTCGAATCCGGACATTCGACGAGCAGTCCAGGTGATGGAGGGCGAAATAACCCTCTTTGAAGAACTGATGGGCAAGATCAACGACCTCTGCTCAGAATTCAGGGACTTTAAGGAGCGGAGCAACCAAAGGTTTGAACAACATGAAGAGGCCCTGCGGCAGCGTGAGGGTGGTGAAAGAGCGACGCCGACTACTCCAGCTGAAGATGCCCGTCTGAAAGAAAGGGACGACATCATCCAAGATCTGCAGAACAAGCTGGAGCAGCAATCCCGAACACTAAATGAAGTCCGCCAGCAGCTCGAGCAGGCTCGGAGAACCCCACGTGCTGACCCACCTCAAGAGTTTGAAAGGGAGCGAGATATTGAGGCCCTTCGCCAGCAACTTCATCAACAGGATGTAGGACCGCAGGAGGCAGACAGACTGGCCAGAGCTTCTACCAGGCCAGCCGCAGAAGTTCTCGGTTCCATGGGCCGTCATGACCACAGTGCTGAAATATATGCGGCACCACGTATCCCTAGCCATCAGTTGCTGTCACTCCCAGCTCACCCTCCAGCTTCAGCCATTCATCCGTCTGACTCAACACACCAGGGAGACCACGTGCCTACGTCACGGCCAACTTTGCCAGATCGCAGCCTCCCCCCTCGGGTCTGCCATGACCCTTTTTCATCTCAGTCTTCAGGTGCTGCAGTGAACTACTATCTCTCCCGAGAGAAGGTTCCAAACTTTCGCGGAGATGCCCCAGCCTCTCAGCCTCTCCGAAAGAATCAAGAGGTGGAAGGGTGGATACGTGCCTTGGAAAATATAGTGAAGCCAGCAACATCAGAGGCGTACATACAAGCAGCCAGGGCTAGCTGCAGAGGACCTGCAGAGCTTCTAATCAATTCACCACTGTTCGACAGCTTCACAGATTGGCAATCCTTTAAAGCTGCATTGCGCAACAAGTTTCGTGGAACATATACAGCGGCGGATTTTTATAAGGTGTTGTATAACATCCGCCTTGCTCCATCCCAAGCACCTATGGATTTCTTCCTACAGCTGGAGGGGAATGTTTACCAGGGGTATAGAGATCATCCTGAGGCTATAGGCGACCCTTCACAACTGGTCAAAAGGGTCTTTTTGAGTGGTCTTCCGTCCTGGCTTCGTGATTTTCTGGCACTCAAGGAAGATGGCAGCCCTTCCCAGGTGGCCGAGGCAGCTCAGCGCATATGGAATTCACGGCATGGAATTCAGCACTCTACAGCACCTGCTCCAGATCCTGAGCTCCCAGCTCCATTTACCAGTCGTCCTACCCGTGCACGTGACGCATATGCCATGCCTGTTGAAGCCACTACTCCACACGAACCCCAGGACAGATGGTGCGCGTATCATCGCCTGGCCACACACGATACCGTGGAATGCCGTGCCCGAGCCCGAAGGTCCTCTGCCTCCCCACCTATGACCAGGCGTTGTTTCCAATGTCGAAGTTCACAGCATTATGTCAGAGTGCCCCTTTCGCCCAGGCCAGGGACCCGTTGCTCCCAGAACCACTGGCCAAGAAGAACCAGGGGGCACATACCATGATAGCTACAACCGACCAGAAAATGGTTTCTGTGGTAACAGCTCCGGGATCCACAGGTCGACCACTCGTGCCACTCAATCTTAACGGCACCACTGTCATCTGTTTCCTTGACACAGGCTCGGAGGCGACTATCGTCAAACCCAGGACCCTTCAGCTAGTTGACCCCCATGGCACCATGCGACGTAAAGATCCAGTTCGCGTTCTCAAGGGTGTTGCTGACCAGCCCCTCGATACTGTTGGCGAAGTGATGCTCTCTTTTTGCCTTGCCCCCAACATGAAAATACGGCACCAAGTCGCTGTTTGTGATGCGAAATTCCCTGGAGACGTCCTCCTGGGGATGGACTTCCTCCGTCGAACAAGCTTTAACCTCTCATCTGATGCTGAGGGCAGGGCCTGTCTAGTTATTGAAGGCCAGCCATTCCTAGTGACCTACACTGACTCTCCTACCATGCAAATCAGCGTTGTGTCTGCAGAAGCTACCGGCTTGATGCAGCCTACGAATACAGGGTGCAGCACTGCTCCAAATAAACACGCAGTGGACCTCTCAACAGCAGCAGTACACCTTCGGAAGACGATAGAACTCCCACCACACACCGGGTGCTTTGTTGAAGGCATCATTAGCAGATCTGGACCCCCCGATGGCGACATCATGATTACACCCCAAGTGCCCGCTTTGTCCATCTCGCCCTACATGGTTACCACTGCCACAGAACGCCAGTGTCCTGTGTGGACAGTCAATGACACGGCAAGAGTGGTACGTTTGACACAGGGGACACGCTTAGGAACAGTGACGGCTGTGGAAAGTATATATACATCTAAGGACACACCCCCAGATCCTGGTGATCCTGTTGAGAGTTCTGACCCCTTCGAGAGCTCATTAGAGGATGGTGACTTTGACTGGGAGGAGGATAGTTTCGACCTGATGCATGGATTGTTTGATTTTGGCTATGAAGATGAAACTGCCTGCAATCATTGGGATCTACCTCCTTCTCAGGCACTTGCCGCTGTTGCATCAGTTGACACCAGAGCAGATGAGGTATCACAAGATGAAGAACCTGTCGTCAACTTGGAACACCTGGAACAGGCCCAGCGTCAGGAGCTACAGGAGCTTCTCCGACGCTACAAGGTCCTTTTTGATGGTGGTGACCAGGCTGTAGGACATATACCGGACATTCAACACCAGATTGACACTGGGAACGCAACCCCCATTTGTACCCGCCAGTGGCGACTCCCTCAAGCTACCCGTCAGATCATTCGTCAGCAGTGTGATAGCATGCTTCAGGCTGGGGTTATAGAGCCCTCCTCATCACCATGGCTTAGTCCAGATGTGCTGGTAAGAAAGAAGGGTGGTGACCTACGGTTCTGTGTCGATTATCGGAAGGTAAATTCGGTCACAACGGCAGATACGTATCCTTTACCTCGTATAGATGAGCTTATCGATGAGCTGGGCTCAACGGATACATTTACAACCCTAGACGCAAAGGCAGCTTATTGGAGCATTGACGTTCATGCAGATGATCGACCTAAGACTGCCTTCAGTGATGGGTACCGGCTATTCCAGTTCTGCCGCCTCCCCTTTGGTCTAAGTACAGCCCCATCGACTTTCCAAAGGACTATGAATTTGATATTGTCACCAGTCTTAGGCCGTCACACCTTGGCCTATCTGGATGACATCATTGTCTATTCACGGGGTTTCTCTCAACACCTGCTTGATCTGGAGGAGACCCTGAAGCTTCTGGCAGCAGCAGGGTTGAAGCTGAACCTTGGTAAGTGCAGCTTCGCAGCCACCACCATCAACTTCCTGGGGTTCACCATATCCCAAGAAGGGGTGGCACCAAATCAGAGCAAGATAGCTGCCATCAATGAAACTCCTGCACCCAAGACTGTAAAAGAGGTACGTAGGTTCCTAGGGGCCACAGGCTTCTTTCGCAAGCACATCGAAGCATACGCAACCATTGCAGCTCCACTTCACCTCCTCCTTAAGAAAACGCAGCCATGGAGGTGGAACAAGGAACAAGAAGAAGCCTTTAAGGAACTGAAGAGGAAGCTTGTATCAGCACCTGTGCTCAGGCAGCCAGATTTCTCCCGACAATTTGAGCTACACACTGATGCCAGCAGCATAGCCCTTGGTGCAGTGCTCTTACAACGGGATGACCAAGGATTACCACATGCTATAGCCTATTATAGCAGGAAGTTGCGGGATGCCGAAACCCGCTACCCTGCCATTGACTGCGAAGCATTGGCAGTGGTTGAGGGTGTTCGGGTCTTTGACCCATACCTGTATGGGCGGAAATTCTTAGTTCTCACAGATCATCGTCCATTAGTGCACATCTTTAAACATCGTACCAAATCTCCTCGCATGACCCGGTATGCTCATGATCTGTCGTTCTATGACTTCGAGATACGTTATAAGGAGGGTCCCACGAACTATGTACCAGATTTGTTGTCAAGACAGATTGCTCCAATTCACGTTAATGAATTATCAACTCAGGAATTGGCACGGGAACAAATCCAGGATCCTAGATTCCGGGAAATTCTTGCTTTCTTAACAGATGGCACTGTGCCAAAGCGAAAACTGCCTCTTCCACTCTCAGAATTTGAAGAGAAAGATGGGGTCTTGTATCACTTAAAACACCTGCCTGACAAGATTATTTACCAACTGTGTGTTCCAGAGAAACTCCACAAATCGGCCCTGCAAGCTGCACACACCCCTCCACTTGCTATGCACCCAGGGATCTACAGGACATATGAGAATCTCCGTAGCATGTTTTATTGGCCCAACATGCTCCGTGATGTGCGAAAGTATGTGGAACAGTGCACCAACTGTCAACAGTCACGAGGGGTACCCCAGAGAGTTCCGATGGCTGAAGCTCCCCTAGCACTTTATCCTCTTGAACGGGTGTCGATGGACATCCTGGACTTATCGCAGGCACCAATGAGGTGGGGTTTAACCATACTTGACCAACACTCTCGGTATATTCAGATAGTACCTCTGAAAGATATAACGGCATCCAGAGTACATCGAGCATTTCTGGATAACTGGGTGACCTACTTCGGCCCTCCTCGTGTTATCCAGACGGACAACGGGAGACAGTTTATAGCTAAGGTGTTTGAGGAAATGGTAGAAATGCTCCGTACTACCCACCATTTCACAATCAGATACAACCCTCAATCTAATGGTCTAGTCGAGCGCACCAATCGCGTGGTCAAGGCAGCTCTGGCATGTGTTGTAGGAGATCGTCCTGGGGGCTGGCACAAGTATGTGCCAGAATTACGTCTTGCTCTGAATTCTGCTATACATAGATCAACTGGAGAACAACCCATCTACCTACTCACTGGGAGACATGCCTACTTCCCAGTCGGTTCAACTAATGAGGTTGTGTTTAATGATAATGTGGACTTTCAGGAGCGCTTGGGACTTGCCCGACGTGCGGCCGTTACAGCTTCCAGAGACGCCAGAGGCATTTACTCGAAAT
>NC_061825.1:13314729-13317229 GCF_019202785.1 Penaeus chinensis
TATTGAGGCGTCTTCTCGTCACGATTTGCGTGCGGCGGGGAGGAAGGAGGATCCGCGAGCGAAGTATATTACGCGACGTAACGGGGGGGGGGGGGGATGGCGGGGGGAGTGAGGAGGAGGAGGAGATGGAGGAGGTGGAGGAGGTGGAGGAGGAAATGGAGGAGAGGAGGGAAAAGAGGAGGAGCAGGAGGAGGAGAAGGAGGAAGGAGAAGGAGTAGTAGGAAAAAGATGAGGGAGGGGAGGATGAAGGATAAAAGGAGAGGAGGAGGAGAGATGGATGGGGAAAGGGGGGAAGGAAAAAGGAAGGAGGAGAGGAAGGAGGAGGAGGAGAAGGAGGAGTGAAAGGGGAATGGAGGGGAGGAGGAAGAGGAGGAGGAGGGGGAGGAGGAGGGGGGGTGTCCCCGGCGCACTCTTCGCCGCTGCGTTTTTTCTTCTTTATGTCCCTTTCACTTCCTTCTTCTTTGCTTTCTGCCTCCTTCTTTCCCCCTTTCCTCCTCCTTCTTCTCTCCTCTCTCTTCCTCTTCTCTCTCTTTTTCTCCTTCTCCTCCCTCTCCTCTCTTGTTTTCGTCCTTCCTCACCGTTATTGACCGTCTTCTCGTCACGATTCTGCGCCGGAGGTATTCTCTCTCATGGCTTCTCCTCCTCCCTTCTCCCCTCCATACTCCCTTTCCCGCCGCGCCGTACCGCTATCCTCCCGGGCGGGGATGGCCGCGCGCCTGTCGAGCGGGGCAGTGAGGAGGTGGAGCGGACGAGCGGCCCGGCGGACGAGGGCAGGAGGAAAGGGCCCGGCCAAAAGCGGCCGGAAGGGAGGGTGGGTTAGGAGGACAAGGCGCGCGAAAGAAAGAGAGAGGGAAGAGAGGAGGCGAGCGAAGGGCGGAGGAGGAGGAGGAAGGAGGGGAGGGGAGGAGGAGGGAGGAGGCGGGAAGGAGGGGGGGGTGACGAGAGGAAGGAAGTTGCGGGTGGGGGCTCGCGGCTTTTGTTGCTCGGGCGTTTCTCTTCTTCTAAAAATCCACGCTCTCTCCTAACATTTACTCACGACCAAACCTACTAACAACAAACCTATTTTAACCCATAAAACAAAGGGAAAAAACCCCCCCTCCCAAACCCCCAAAACAACCTTTCAAACCCCCCAACAAAACCCAAGGGGACCCCAAAAAAAAACCTAAAACCAAAACACCCACCTCTAACCCCCCCAAAAAAGACCCCCCCAATTAAAAAAAAAAATTTTTCAAAAAAAGTATGATTTTAAATTTAAATCTCGCGGCTGAAAAGATAAAATAACCAACAATGGAAAAAAAAAAATAAAAAAAAAAAGCAAAAGGGAAAAAAAAAGAGAATGAAAAAACTATTCTATCGATTGGTGGGAAGAAGAAAAATTGAATGAGGGAAAAAAATAAAACAGACAATGCTTGAGCGAGACAGACAAAGAGAGAGAAAGAGAGAGAGAGAGAGAGAGCAAAGAGAGAGAACGAGAGAGAGAAGAGAGAGAGAGAGAGAGAGAGAGAGACGAGAGAGAAGAGATGAAGAGAGAGAGAGAGAGGAGAGAGAGTGAGGAGAGAGAGAGAGAGAGAGGAGAGAGAGAGAGAGAGAGAGAGAGAGAGAGAGAGAGAGAGAGAGAGAGAGAGAGAGAGAGAGAGAGAGAGAGAGAGAGAGAAAGAGAAAGAGAAAGGCAGAGACAAACACAGCCATCCCTCCACCCAGAGACGGAGAGAAGCAGACGGAAAAGAGACAGTAATAAATCAAGGACACGTAAGGAGGCCGGAGGAGGAGAGGGGAGACGCGCAAGAAGTGAGTCATGGAGCGAGACATCCCGGCCGTCCTTCGGTTCCTGAACACGTCCTGCGCGATCCCTCATGATTCCCCGCATCGTCTGCCTGACTGGGGCGGATTCGAGGCCGTTTGTCATGCCTGTTTGTGTCTTTTTTTGTTTGTTTATAGGTCTGTTCATGTTTGTTTGTGTTTCTGTGTCTGTTTGTTTTTTGTTTTTGTTTGTGTGTCTGTTATTATTTTTTTTCCAGAAAATTATTGATTCCTTTTTTTCGGTACATCTGATGGTAAATAATTAGCATTAAAAAACAGTTCTTAGTTTTTTTTTTTCTAAGAAGAAAATCATTTTCCCAGTTTTTACGACTCTAAGCAATTTCCTTCCAAACGGCCTACATGTAAAATCTAAAAGAAACTTTTTTTTTTTCCTTTCATTATCGAAAGCTCGGATCTGCCTGACCACAACCCCCCCTCCCCCCCTTTCCCGCCGGCTTTTAGTGTGACGTCACGCAGGAAATGGACGTAACTAACTACCTGGCCTTAACAATACCTGACCAACTACACGTGTCATAAAGATTACCGTTTTTATGTCTTATATATATTTTTTCTTCATCTCCTTTCTGTATTTTTTTTCTTGAGGGTTTTTCGCTTTGTCGGCCCCACGGCCAGTAACGACTTTCTTTAACGGTCGTCTTCCGCTGTTTAAATATCGCGGTTTCAAACGATTTATATTTTA
>NC_061825.1:13324729-13327229 GCF_019202785.1 Penaeus chinensis
ACACACCTGTGATCAATTTATCTTCCGTCGCAGGTAAGGTCATTAAAAGCGGACAAAGGCCTATGGGAGAGATGCGGACACTTCACGTTTTCTACGCACCAAGGTCAGACAAGGGGGGACGCGTCTGTTTTTTTCGCGTGCCCCTTTTTTTCTTCTTTTCGTTTTCTTTTCTTCTTGTTTTTGTTTTCGTTCTCGTTCTTGATCTTGTAGTTGAGGTTATTTTTGAGTTTGGGTTTTAAATTTATATTTGCTTTTGTTCTCGTTTTTGTTGTTGTTCATATTTTTCTTCTTCTTGTTCTCATTCTCGTTCTCGTTCATATCTCGTTCTTGTTCTTGTTCTCAATCTTGACATTATTCTTCCTCTCTCCCTCTCCCTCCCTCTCTCCCTCCCTCCCTCCCTCTACCCTCCCCCCTCTACCCTCCCCCTCTACCCTCCCCCCTCTACCCTCCCCCTTCCCCTTCCCCTTCCCCTTCCCCTTCCCCTTCCCCTTCCCCTTCCCCTTCCCTCCCTCCCTCCCTCCCTCCCTCCCACCCTCCCACCCTCCCTCTCTCCCGTCCCCATTCCCTCTCCCTCTTCCTCCCTCCCTCCCTTTTTTTCCTTCCCTTTTTTTTTTCTCTCTCCAATCTCCTGGTTTGTCCCGATAATGCGCACTTAGCAGGACACGATCCGGACATGTTCTGGAGCACGCTTAATGGGAGGGGCTGCGCTATCTCCCGCTCTGTGTCCCGGATAGGAATCTACGGAGACTCGAGGGGGGAAAAAAACACGAGGAATACATTATGGTTTGTGGTTATGCATAGATTAAAAAAAGGTGGAAGAAATAAATAAAGGGGATAAATACAGAGAGAGGACGATTGAAAGGGGGAGAAGGGAGAGGGATGGGAGGGAAAGGGATAAGGGAGAGGAGGAGGGAGTGAAAGAGAAGAGGAGAGGGAGGAGATAGAGAAGGAGAGGGAGAGGGAGAGGGAGAGAGGAAGGGGAGGGAGAGGGAGAGTAAGAGGAGGAGGGATAAGAAAAAAGAGACACAGAGCCAGGGCCAAAGCTAGTGATAGATAGACAGATAAATAGATAGAAAGATAAATAGAGAGAGGGATAAATAGAGAGATAAAAAGATAGAGAGATAAATAGATAGAGATATAAAGAGATAGAGAGATAAAGAGATAAAGAGATAGAGAGATAAAGAGATAAAGAGATAAAGAGATAGAGAGATAAAGAGATAGAGAGATAAAGAGATAGACAGATAAAGAGAGAGAAACATAATAGAATCAAAAGGAAAAATTACTCCAGGATGCAATTTTTTTTCTCCATATATAGAATTACCTTCACCACAAGAAATAAACACAAAAAAACAACAACAAGCGGAAGCACATGAACGCAAAGAGGATACTCAACCGAGATTTGTTTTTTCTTTCTTCTTTTCGCTCTGAACTCGGGAGACAGAGAGAGATGAAAAAAAAAAAAAAAAATGAAGAACGTAAAAGAGAAACAATTAAACCCTTGAAAAAAAAAAGTGAACCTACCCAAGAGGTTCTGGACTTCGGGCCGGTCACCATTAAGGCTCCTAAATAACACGTAGGCCTCCAGGCTTTTTCTCGTGAGGCAGGATAAGAGGGAGAGGATGGGGGTTCAGGGGGAGTAGAGAATGGGGGGTGGGGGTGAGTGGAAGGAGGGGGGAGGAGGATTGAGTGGAAGGTGGGGGAGTGGAAGGAGGGGGAAGGAGAAGTGAGTGGAAGGAGGGGTAAGTGGAAGGAGAAGTGAGTGGAAGGAGGGGTGAGTGGAAGGAGGGGTAAGTGGAAGAGGGAGTGAGTGGAGGGAGCGAAAGAAGGGGGAGGAAGGGGGAGTGAGTGGAAGAGGGAGTGAGTGGAAGAGGGAGTGAGTGGAGGGGGCGAAAAGGAGGGAGAGGAAGGGGGAGTGAGTGGAAGAGGGAATGAGTGGAAGGGACAAGGAGAAGAAAAAGTGGAAGGAAGAGTAAGAAGAAGGGGATGTGGAGGATGAAGTGGAAGGAGGGGTGAGCGGAGAGGTGAGGGAAAGGAGGTGGAGTGACAGGTGGATGGAAGTGGATGGAATGGAGGAGGGAGAGCGATAGGATGATAGGTGGGGGGGGGGGGAGGACGGGGTAGAGGGTAGGAGGAGGGTGGAGTAGAGAGGATGGGGGCGGGGGGGGGAGAGAAAAAGCATAGAGAGAGGGTATAAGAAGTAATAATGGGAACCTTTTGATAGAGTCTGCTGGAAGGAGAGGGAAGGGAGAGGAGGAGAAGAGACTGAAGAGGGAGGAAGAGGGAGAGAAGAAAGCAAAAGATTAAAGCAAGATTAGATAAGATCTGAAGAAATGGTAAAAGTTATAATCCCTGAATTTTCTCTTTTCATTCCTTTTCGATCCCCAATTTTATTTCGCTTTCATAATGGTCGTCATTGTGATCGCCACATCAGCATCATCCGTCTGTCGGTCTGTTTGTCTATCTATCTATCTATCTATCTATCTATCTATCTATTTATCTG
>NC_061825.1:13339729-13342229 GCF_019202785.1 Penaeus chinensis
TGTATTTCCTTCCGTGTGTGTTTGTGTGTGTGTGTGTGTGTGTGTGTGTGTATGTATGTGTGTGTGTGTGTGTGTGTGTGTGTGTTATGTGTGTGTGTGTTTGCGTGTGCGCTCGTGCGAGTGCATGTGCGTGTGCGTGTGCGTGCGCGTGTGTGTACGTGTGCGTGTGTGCGCGTGTGCTCACGGGTTTGTGTGTATAAACATATACACACCCATGCATAAGCGCAGTAAAAATACGCACCTTCACACACCCAAACAAACGCAAATAATGATGCAAGCGCCCTTAGAAAACCGACATCGAAACCTAATCAGAAAAAAAAAAAAAAATCTCATCCTGTTTTTAGTAATTTATTATTTTTTTTTTTCTGCATTATCACGTCGTCTTTGAATAGACTCGACAGAGGGCGGAAGGCCAGGCACCCGGAGGAGGAGGGGGTGGGGGGAGGAGGGGGTGGGGGAGGAGGGGGTGGGGGGAGGAGGCGGTGGGGGGAGGAGGGGTGGGGGAGGAGGGGGTGGGGGGAGGAGGCGGTGGGGGAGGAGGGGTGGGGGGAGGAGGCGATGGGGGGAGGAGGGGTGGGGGAGGAGGGGGTGGGGGGAGGAAGCGATGGGGGGAGGAGGCAGTGGGGGGAGGAGGGGGTGGGGGAGGAGGCGAAGGAAGGAGGGGGGAGAGTTAATAAAGAGGAGGGGGAGGTGAGAGAGAAGAGGAGGAAGAGGGAAATTGGGAAGAAGGGAATAAAGAGAGGGGGAGGTGAGAGAGAAGAGGAGGAAGGGGAGAAGGGAATAAAGAGAGGGGGAGGTGAGAGAGAAGTGGAGGAAGAGGGAAATGGGGAAGAAGGGAATAAAAAGAGGGGGAGGTGAGAGAGAAGTGGAGGAAAAGGGGAATGGAGGAGAAGGGAATAAAGAGAGGGGGAGGTGGGAGAACAGAGGAGGAAGAGAGGAATGGAGGAGAAGGGAATAAAGAGAGGGGGAGGTGGGAGAACAGAGGAGGAAGAGAGGAATGGAGGAGAAGGGAATAAAGAGAGGGGGAGGTGAGAGAGAAGAGGAAAAGAGGAGGGAATAAAGAAGGAGAAGGGAATAAAGAGAAGGGGATGGAAACTCGAGCTGTGAGGGAAAGTGATTATTCAGCTGATTATCAAAATAATTACGACTTTCCAGCAATTATTGGGTGATTGGTGTTGTAAGCCTAGCCGAGAGGGGGGGGGGGGGGGTGGCGTTGGGAATCAGACATGGGGGGAGGGGGGAGGGGGGGTGGGCGTTGGGAATCAGACATGGGTGGGAGGGGGGGCGTTGGGAATCAGACATGGGGGTAGGGTGGGGGGAGGGGGGGGAGGGGAGAATGGTATCATTTGGCATTAATATCCGGCATATTATAATAATCGTCTCAGAATATAACTTATCATGTGGAAAGCATTTTTTTTTTGTCTTTGAATAAATTGTCGTATCATGTCACACTCTATATTTTTTTTTTTTTTTCTTAAGAAAGGAGTTTCATCTTTCGCGAAAGACGTGTGATTTTGGGAGTAAAATCATGTAGAGAACCATGCAGTTTAAGAGGGATATCAGGAAATACTGATTAAAATTGAGAATTCAGCCAGAAAATTCAAAAAGAGAGAGAAAAAAAAAATAATAAGTAAAATCACAAAGCAAGTTATACTGATTTAAAAACTAAGCAGAAATTAGACTTAAATCCTGAAACGTTTTATGAAAGTCATAGCGTCTGTTTGTGACAAAGATCGTGTAACACTGAAGTTTATAAATGCATATATAAGTGATGAATATATCTAAAACCACCATAATGCTATACTAAAGGATTCAATACGATGAAATTCGAGTGACCAATACACGAGTATTAATGACAAAACTGTATTACAAAGTGGATCTTAAACAATACAATTGATATAATCAAAAGATACATGCCAAGAAATAGAAAAAAAATAATCAAATGTATTTTTGAAAATGATACGAAATGAGAAACAAAAATCAAGCGCCTTTATAATACCACGAACTTCAGGATCTTAAACACGAACGTATGTATGGACGTCCTTGGACTTGGACAATCATCGCGTTAACGTCCCTTCGGAGCCAATACCTGGAATTAGACGTCGATGGACATTGTGTGAGAGAAAGGAAAGGGAAAGGCAAGGATGATAAGAAAATATTTTACTATTTCTATCTTTTTCTGCTGCGGTTTTCTTATCCTTTGGGTTGTGTCTAAACGAGAGACTTGGTTATTTAAGCAAGGGAGTTAGTTATTTTCATTCTAATAACGCCATTTTATTCCCCAATAGGAAATCTATACTATTGTAACAAGAATGACTAGGAGAGTCAGTAAACGTGCCATTTCTGAATTATCTACAAGAAAAGCCTATTTTATATATATATATATTCAAGACCCTCCCAATAGAATATCATTATGCCTTAACTTATCCTATTTAAAACTACTACCCATTCAAGCCAGTATGTCTAGCCAACTAATCCTTATCCAGCAAGATTTACCTAG
>NC_061825.1:13357229-13359729 GCF_019202785.1 Penaeus chinensis
AAGACAGTTACTGCCTCTCTCCTAAGCCCTTTCTCTCTCCCCCCCTACCCCTCCTATGGACTAATTCCCCTCCAATTACCCCTTCATTAGTCCTTTCTCTGTGTTTGTCACTGGTTTTGCACGTGTTAATTTTGTGCTTGTTGGTGTAATGGATTCGATTATCCAGGTCCTATTTATTTATATATTTTGATCTTGTCATATAGTGGGATCTCTGTATTAAGCATACTTTATATTACGTGACATGGTAATTATTCTGATATGGTTATTATACTCTTTCTGTCTGTCTCTTTCCTCCCCGTTCTCTCTACCTCTTCCTTCCTCTTTTCTTAATTTGCTCTCTCTCTCTCTCCCTCTCTTACCTCCTTCCTTTCTCTCTTCCCTTGTTTCTCTTCTCTCCCTCTCTTAACTCCTTCCTTTCTCTCTTGCCTTGTTTCTCTCTCTCCCTCTCTTAACTCCTTCCTTTCTCTCTTGCCTTGTTTCTCTCTCTCCCTCTCTTAACTCCTTTCTTTCTCTCTTGCCTTGTTTCTCTCTCTCCCTCTCTTAACTCCTTTCTTTCTCTCTTGCCTTGTTTCTCTCTCTCCCTCTTCCGCTACGTACTCATCCCTCCCCCCTTCTTTCATTTATCTCTTTCATTCTTTTTCGTTTTCTGCCTACCTCTTCTCATCTACCTTTTTCTCCCCATGATATTTGTTTATCGTCGTAGATTATGCTATATGCCATGTTATGTTACATACTGATATATCAGCGCGCATTCTGTATCATTCTTATTAATTCAACGTTTACGTATTATTGATTATAGGAAACATGCGTACACACTCACATTCACATACAGACAGACAATCAGACAGACAGACTGACTGACAATCAGATAGACTTGCATATAGAAGATACACACATTCGTATACATATATATACACACATCCATTTATATATATACGTAGTCTCCCTCTTCTCCCTGCTATCATTTCTCTCTCAAACGTCTCCCCCAATTCTGGCGCCAGATGCCTCATTTCGATACCCCAGATGCCCAATAGTCGGATGAAATTATCTCACTCCTCGACTATTGCCATATCAATCAGACTATTTTCCCATTTAATCTTATTAATTTAGTGTCAGTGATGGCTTGGCTCTGAACAGACGTTTTTTTTCGAAATTGTTAAGAATTTGTATTGTACCATTACAAAGCATCAGAAGAAAAAAGAATTTTCATTCCGGTTAAATATGCTGGCTAGACAAAGTAGACGTTGTGATTAAGCAAGACCCCTTCACCCTCGCAAATTCGCAGTCACCGTAGTTACACAACATATTACCTGCAGAAACAATATCTTAAATAAATCATGTCTAATAATGGTAAACGAATTGACACATTTAAGAATAGAGAAGATAAACAGTCCCCCTTTGGCAGACTGTCATTTCCAAGCTCTCTGTTGTCATGATGAAGAGAATGAACACTGTTTCTTGTGCGTCTACATAGGTTCTTGGCATAGGGGATGAATTGGATAATATAGCCAACTTTGATATCCATGAATATTACAAAATCTTCAAATGTTTATCCTAAAACCACTCCACGTTCCAGCTCTTCTAACCCGTTGAACCGAACTGGCATTCTCAGATATTCCATTAATATCCAACTAGGCAGTAGACCGACGAATGCTTTCGATGAGGCAGCCTTTAATTTCCTCGGGTTTTGTCTTTGTTTTTGTTTTGATAGGACCTTCCCCACCAGGCAGTGCCTTAAAGGTCAAATCGCTACGTCCTGTTGTAATGAGAAATCGCTTGAACAGTAATGCAGTCCCTGATACACATCCTCCTACACATTCATCATAAGTTGCGAATGGAACTGTGTTTCCTCTATTTATTGACATAGGTACATACTTGACGAGTGACTTAGACTGAATCCAAGATTACAGTATTTGCTCTACTTTACGAAGATCTTAGAACCAGGGCCGATCTGAAGAGGAGCTGAACAGTCACTAAGGATGTAACAGGTTATTGTCCGGGATTGCCTTTGACAGTATGGTATAATGGATGTTTGGGCTGCCGTTCGGGGTCTGAGAAACTAAACCTAGTTCTCTAAGAGTACAGATATTGCGTTGTGCGTAGCAGTGTTTCAGTGATCTTGCTAGTTTAAGCAGTAGGTTTCCAGATTTTTTTTTTTTTTTTTTAATTTCGTACACTATGGATAGATGGGCATGTACGATACTTGCTAAAGGATCTCATTCACCTACACTTCAAATTGCTGGTGAGTAGACCTGTTAACCAACGAATGCAAATAAAAACCCACAAATTAGCTGATGATTTGCGTGTTTCCTGATTCGTGGATTCTACTAGTCCTTGCTGTCAAAAAAAAAAAAAAAAAAAAAAAAAAAACGATACAAAGTAAAATTGACATAACCTTGAATGCTGTGAATCAATAAGATATTTATTTTATGAATGCAAGGATTATGACGCAAGATTACATAAAACTTTTTTCTTACGAGATGTGGTGAATATGAATGAC
>NC_061825.1:13369729-13376117 GCF_019202785.1 Penaeus chinensis
AACGAATATTAAACTGAAGGAGAGAGAAAGAGGGTCGCAGGCGAGAGAGAATTTCAATCGGCATTTCGAGGCGGGCGCGGCTGGCTGGCATTGGATGACAGACGAGGCACCTCTCTCGACGCCCCCTTCCTCTCCCCTCATCCGTCACGGCGCGGGAGTGACGGCGGCTAAACAGTGCCAAGTGAGGGCCTTATCCTTTGGCAGAGTGACGTCCACGACTCGGATGCTTCCGGTGAAATGGGCGGAGAGATGTGGCACTGCATGGGCCGCTCCCGAGGGATGTCCATCGGATTGACACTATTCTTTGGGTTGGGGAACAGCGTTGTGTTTTAGTTATATCTGAACTTAGTTGAAAATTTGCTTCGATATATATTTATGTATATATAACACATACATATATATATAATATATATACTAATATATATGTATATATATGTGTGTGTGTGTGTATGTGCATACATATGTATATGTACATATATAAATATGTATATTATGTATGCACACACACACACACACACACTCGTGCGCGCGCGCGCGAGCGTCTGAATATACAAATGCAGTATATACAGTCCTTCAGCCACCCACAGGGATCAAACAAAGACACTCCGACGGCAGCCATGACCCAGGCCCGACCACCAGACTCGGCCGACCTGACCTGCCTCGCGCCGCCACGCCCCCGCCATCCCCACCCTCACCCTCTCCCCTTCCATCTCACCTTCCCTCTCCCCTCCCCCTCCCCCGCCATCACAACAAGCCAACTACCGGGAAACCAATTAACGGCGAGGCCCTTCCTGTCCGCGAGATGAGAAGTGCTTATTCAAGGCGCTTAGCCTGGGAAATTTTTTCCCTTCTTTTCTTTTCTTGTATTTACGAAAAGGGAGAGGAACTTTAGACATTTTGTTCATCCTTTTGTTCGGGGCAGTTGGCCAATTTACGCCGGAATGAAGGAAAGAATTCGAGGAATGTACAAACCCTTTTTTTTCAAATGTTTTTTTCTTATAAGTTACCTGATGTTTCCCACGACAACCGCTGAGATGAATTATTTTTCATTCACTATTAATCCGGGATGATTAATCAAAACTTCTGAAGTTATTAATAAGCAATTTATTTCTTTAATGATAAATTATCAAGCAGTAACCATATATGAAATATTCCCTATATTGACATACAAATATGGCCTTAAATCAGTTATGTATGTTAAAAATATTGATAAAAGACAATATCCCAGTTAAACATTGTATCCAAAATAATAAGATCATTGATATAAGCGAATTAATTAATAGATAAACAAAAACAAATAAATAAGACAATAATAAAATAGAAATAATGCCCAAAAAGCACCGACTCTCGAAAGCAGAAACAGTTCTCAATATTAATTATGTTAAACTGTCTGGCAACAATTCTTCCAAAATCTTGATCCTGTTAATTATCAATAATCATTTATTTTTCTGCAATTTTCTTGGTGAAGTATCTTTTGTTTATGTATGCCATGCTTGGTATTTTGTGTTGGAGAAAATGGTTTATTTCTTAAGCTTCCCTGGGTATGTCGGCATAATTATGAACAAAAACACAATAATGAACCAGAAAACGAAATCAGAATTACTGTAAATCATGACGTTTCGAACACGTCGAGAATTCCTCATTAAGTTTTCGAAACGCTACGATTTGATTTCATTTCTTACTGTGGATTGTTCCTTTTCTGCATGATTATATTTATAAGTATGGATTTATAACATATAGCTATTATGTTAAAGCTGTTCGATGTGATTTCTTTTGATGACTAGTCGTTTTTTTTTTCGTTGAAACACCAAATAATAGTATATACGGTCGAAAAATGAACATCTCTGTTGATATTCCAAATTAAGTTCATGAATAAACTGCTCATGCACACACATTGCTTTGGTTTATCTACATATCTATCAGTTTATCTGTCTATCTTTGTCTGTCTCTCTCTCTCTCTCTCTCTCTCTCACATTCTCATTCAGGTATTTGATTGGAGGGATTATGTTCTACAGAGGTTCAGCAAAAAGTGTGCCTCCCTTGGTCTCCTAATCAACCCAATCAAAATTAAGCATATTTCCAAATCTCGTAAACTACCTTACATTCTTAGGTTAGGAGGACAAACTATTGCATGAACTGACACCTACAAATATCTTGGTGTTATGGTGACTGCTCCCCACCTCATGTCCCACAACTCACGCTTTGCCAAGTATATTGTTCAAAACATCAAGGAACGTTGCCTTGAGCGTTTAAGACCATTGCAATACATAAGTAACAGATATGTAGGTGCCTCCCTGAGAGTCCTAAGGTTGATGTATATCTCCCTTCTTAGGTCCATGATAGATTATGTAAACCCAGTTTTTAGTATGCTGCCACCGAGTGCCTTCAAACCCTTTGAAGTTTTACAGAATAAGGCCATGAGAATTATACTTGGATGTCCAGTGACTGCTAAAGTTCTCGTCATGAGGAAAGAGTTAGACCTCCCCTCTATTCACAGTCGTGTTATTCAAGTTAATGATATAAATTGTAGAGTTAGGCATGCCCGGCCTCGATACTCCAATCTCATACAGTCCAACTTAGAATGGAAAACTAAAACTGCTCATACTATCATGTTCTTCAATGTATGGAACAACGAAGCTATTAATATTCCAGATACAGTACTTGCTGCTCCTTGGCACAGAACTCATGTACATGCTTATATTGATAAACTAATAGGGTCTAAATCTATGGCTTCAAAAACGGAACTAAAAGCTCACTTCTTGAAATATATCGAGGGCATTCTACATCCCCCTCATGGTACGCCGCCACTTGTAATCTACTGTGATGCCTCCTCTGATCCTCATGGAGCAACAGGGATTGGTGTGCTAATTCCTGATATGGATCTTGAAGAAAGTGTGTGCATTTCCAACTGGACAAGCACAACTGATGCCGAGTCAGTAGCTATATATCATGCCATTAAGAAAGGTAGTGAGCAGCAGCGACACCTGGCTGTATTTACAGACAGCCAAGGCGCTCTCAACAGGCTTACTGAATTTTATCCAGAAAACATGGTAACTAGGAATATCCTTCATCAAATTTCTAAACTATCAGAAGGGGGTACTCAAGTGTCACTATACTGGATACCCTCTCGTATAGGAATATCACTATGTGACAGGGCTGATCAATTAGCCAAGTTAGCACTTTCCCATGAAGCTCCATATTATGTAATACCGCTATCTCTCAATCAAATGAAGAAAAAAAAAAAACGAGTTATCAACTGTCTTAGAGATTATGAGGGTCAGGCATGGACCACTGAAAAGATGAAAAAAAGACGAACATGGTACTATCTGTCATTATGAGAGTATTGCTGAGACATCAAATTTAGACAAACCCTATAAAGTTTATCACGGACTCTCTCGGAGACAACAGGTTACATTAACTAGGCTACGCATAGGATATCAGTACAGTATACAATATATACAGGATGCAGTTTTGGATGCAAAATCTGTTTCATATCACCACTGCAAACTTTGCAAGGCACCCAAGTCGCATAATCACACTTATTCCTTACTCTGTTGTATAAAGACTGCATCTTATCGATCAAATAGTACTGTTCACATATTAGCACTTGTTGATTATATTAACTTTATTATAGACACTGGTCTTGTCTTTGACATGATTAGTGATATAAACGTTTTTTTTACCAGCCAGATGATATTTTAATACAGTGATACTAGCACAGCCCTTCAGGCATGTATGTAACACTAATGTTTGACTGATGGCCCTCTACAAAAATAGAAGCACAGCCAGTTTGGATAGACGCTTTGATATCTTACCCTGGCTTTTTGCAAGACATGAACACTGTTCTGTAAATAAATGTTAACAAATCAAATCTCTCTCTCTCTCTCTCTCTCTCTCTCTCTATCTCTCTCTCTCTCTCTCTCTCTCTCTCTCTCTCTCTCTCTCTCTCTCTCTTTCTTTCTACTTAGCATTTTATATATCTATCAATCTATCTAAATTTCTCTCGGTTGCTGTTCTAACCTTCGGTACGATTTGCTAGTGATATGTGGTCTCATCTGAATAGCAGAGCAAATGGGTAACTTTTCTTACCTAAAGACAATTTTATCTGTGTATAAGGTCGGTAATTTTTCATCCTCTATTTTTCTTTCTCTGTTATAAGTTGAATACAAGGGTGTTATATTTATGCGTGCACACACACACACACACACACACACACACACACACACACACACACACACACACACACACACACACACACACACACACACACACACACACACACACATACATACACACACATATAAATATAGATAGAGATAGAGAGATGAGAGAGGAGAGAGAGGAGAGGAGAGGAGAGGAGAGGAGAGGAGTGGAGAGGAGAGGAGAGGAGAGGAGAGGAGAAGAGAAAGTGAGTGAGTGAGTGAGTGAGTGAGTGAGTGAGTGTGTGTGTGAGAGCGAGAGTGTGAGAGTGAGTGAGTGAGTGAGGGAGAGAGAGAGAGAGAGAGAGAGAGAGAGAGAGAGAGTGAGAGAGAGAGAGAGAGAGAGAGAGAGAGAAAAGAAGAGAAGAGAAGAGAAGAGAAGAGAAGAGAAGAGAAGAGAAGAGAAGAAAAGAGAAGAGAAGAGAGAAGAGAAGAGAGGAAAAGAGAGGACAGAGAACGTAAGACATAGACAGACAAACAGAGACATGCATCATAAAGGCGCCACAAATGAATGCTTGGTCGTGCCGGTGCTCTAAATCGACAGCAGGAGGAGAGGGGGGGCGGGGGAGGGGGAAGTCCAAGGGGGGGAAGGGCCAAGGTCACACCCACCATGTTGACTCTGCATATTGTGACCTCAAGAGTTCACGCTTGTTGAACTCTGCAACCTTTGTTATGGATACGCTTGTGGACTGGCGTGCTTGCGTGAAAGAGCAGGAATTAAGTTGGTCTCTGAGCCGCTGTGCATTGGCAGAAGGGCGAGGGACTGTGTGATGGGAGACAGTCTTTGAAGGATAAGTCTTATAACGTTATTTGAACGATGACAACACACACTCACACACACCGATATATACACGTGTGCGTTTATGTGCGCGCGTGAGTGTGTTCTTGTGTATGCGTGTTGTGCGTGTGTATATGTATGTATGTATGTATGTATGTATGTATGTATGTATGTATGTATGTATGTATGTATGTATCTATGTATGTATGTATGTATGTGTCATGTATGTTTGTACATATGTATCTAGGTATGCATGCATATATGCCAGTATGTATGTACGTATTTATATTTTGGTATTTAAGTATATATCATTCCTAATTATTATATTTGTATCAATTATCCGTTGTATAAGAAGATTAACCGAAAGGCATCGGACGAAAGGCAGAGTGAATACCTATACGACTCAATGTAAATAGTTGCAAAGTCGAATTCAGAAATCTTGGGCAGAATATAAAAAGTCTAAAGAGAGGACATAACAACCCGGTCTAATACGAAGCGAATAATCACACACACGAACACGCATGTCTCGAAGACAGAAAAGTCACACGTGATAAAAAAGAGATTATGAAAAAAAATAGATCATCTTTACAGTTACCTCTTCTTATATATAACTTACGAAACCGAATAATCGCGTCTAAAAAGTCAAAAGAAGATCGCGTGAGTCGGCAGAAAATGAAGACAGCGACAGTGAGATTATAAGACGAAGCCGGGGTCGGCAGCGAGAGGGCGTGCGGACGAGTCTGATTTCGGGATAAAATGGAGTTTGTTTTTAATCTGTCTCTATCTTTTACATCGTTGCCCCGGTGTGTATAAAATGACGTATTAATGAAAGTGTGATGATGAGGATATAATTTGCATTGATACGTAAGGTATGTATGCACACATGTGTGCTAATGAATGAATGTGTAAGTTAATATGTGTGTGTGTGTGTGTGTGCGTGTGTTGTGTGTGCGTATCTATGCTTGTGCGTGTGTGTGGATGCGGATGTTTAAACACTCACTGTACTTCTTTGTCTAATTATGTATCATATCTGTTTGTACATTGAATTCGGTCTTTATGAACAACTCTTCCCAACTCTTATTGTAAATATAAACTAACTATCCACACTAAATTCTAATTAATTTGGACATAGCATCCACATTATACCCCTTCGTAATCCTCCCTCACAAAGCACTATACCTCTCACCAGTTTCGGAACACGACCCTCTGAACACCAACTGAACTCAGCGGCGGCAAGAAGCAGCAGAAGGTTCTCAGCGAGACTCCATAGAAAGCGGGACCTTGTCAAGAGGACCTTCCCAGCACATCTCCTCCGCCCACCTTTCTCTGCTTTCTTCATTGTCCCTTCCTCTCATGCATCATCCTCCCTGTTCTTTTGTGTTTCTCCCCCTCCTCCTCCTCCTCCTCCTTC
>NC_061825.1:13381217-13383717 GCF_019202785.1 Penaeus chinensis
ACCATATACCATCACGGAAGTAAACAGGCATATAAATATATGAATGATATTAGTAGTGTTGTAAGCATAGTTGCCATGTGATGATTTTATGTGTTTATATCACCTCATCGCGTGTTTATAGTACATGTGCAGGCAAGAGTGTGTGTATTGAAGTAGTTGCAAGTACAATAATTTGTACATTTTGACCAGAACTACCGAAAATGGCATGTCTTTCATGTAGATGTTAAACAATAAACAAAATTAATTCTTAGTTTCATAATCATTATTATTATTACCCTTAATATTAACGTCATTATCGTTAACTCAGTTGATGTCGTCTATCCAAAAAGCATCACCCGTTATCATTAAATTTAATGGAAATAATGCCATAATCGCCTTGGTTCTTATGTTAATAAACAGTCTAATCTAACCTTTGGTATGATCCACAATATTTTCTTGCAATAATCTTTCGATATAGATTCTCGTGGGATTTGGAATAACATACATGTATAAATTAATTATAAAATATATTTGAGTCAAATAATATATATATGTATATACAGGAATCACATTGGTAAAACATCTTGATAGGAACATAGAAAATACATACAATTATATACATAGATCATGTTTAAAGCTTGACACAATGATATGATACATTTGTACAATGACTGACGTGAAATTAAGTCCAAACAAAACACTCGGCTTATGACAATCTTTGGCACTTCGACGTGAGAGAGAAAAAATAAACAGAACTCACTAAGACGTCAACACTCCACCTGGACTCAATGTGGAGACATAATATAGACCGTTAGCCGGGGGGAGGGGAGGAACGGGGAGAGGTGGGGTTCTTAAAACGCGTATATGTGACTCTAAATCATGACTTTGATAAAATAACCTGCCGAAGCGAATTACTGGATTGATGGTTTCAAATGAATGTTGCAATGAATGACGTTCATGGCATGATTTGACTCCGATGCTCTGAGGTAATGCAAAACGACTTCATGCGTGTTACTAAGCATGATGCTGGGAGGGGTGTGAACAGGACGGGCATGTGAAAGGTGGAGGGAGGCGAGATATCACAAAACGGCGCCTCTGCTGGTCCTGAAGGCGTTGACGACAAGACTGCAAGGAGCACGGGAATCACATAGGCCTACCCCCTTATGGCACGCACTTTACCCGCTCGTTAGCGCAGATCACGCCCCTGAGCCCGCCCGCGCCTGCTGTCCTGGGGCGTGGGCGGAGGTCGTCCACCGTAGCACTGACTAACACCGGTAACGCCGACGAGGACGACCAGCCTCAACAGCGGCGACTGCTTACTCTCCGGAGCTGACCGCTAGAGCCCAGATCGTGGCTTGACCTCTTCTGACCTTCTCTGACCTAGCTAGCTCCTCTTGCTCTGACCAGGTGACATCAGGTGAGTTTCAGTCGACCTCGCTTGACCTCTCCCAGTACGGAAGGTCCTCCGTGAGGAGCGACCACTCGAAATCATGACTTCCTACCCGAAGACATCCTCGAGACCTCACTTCTTGCTCTTCTGGTGCTTCCTGGCCTTCAGGATGAGCGTGTGCAGCGCCGCCATGGCTTCGTCGAGGCCCTCCCCGGTGACGGCGCAGGCGGGTGCCACGGCCCAAGGCTGGCACTCGGGCAGGTCGGGCAACCCCAGGGCCTTGGCCAGGTGCTGGGGTTCCCTGGCCCCGGGCAGGTCCTGCTTGTTGGCCAGCACGAGCAGGGGCGGCCGGGGCCTGTTGTGGGCCACGCACTCGGCCACCTGCTGCTTGCTCAGCCGCTGCAGCTCCACACGGGCCTCCTCCACGCGCTCGGCGCTGCTGCTGGAGTCCACCACGAAGACCAGGGCGTCCGTGGCCCTCGTGTACGAGCGCCACAGCGGCCGCACGCGCTCGGCGCCGCCCACGTCCCACACCAGCCAGTGGGCGCCGCCGGACTTCACCTTTTCACAGTTGAATCCCACGGTGGGCACGGCGTTCACATACTGTCCATACTTGAGCCTGAACAAGGCTGTGGTTTTGCCCGACGAATCCAAGCCCACGAGCACGACATGGGCTGGAGCAGTTACGAGGGCGACCAGACCCAGCATGAGGGACTGGGCCGCTTCCACGACACGTCCCATGCCCATTTTTATCACTGTGGGCGTATTTTGAATACACGTGGATTTCGTATATTTCACACTTTAACACAATACGCGTCCAACGACCGTATACTGTATCCACAGTCAATACACCAACAGATAATTCACGAAAGCAAATTGAAAATCAAATGTTTGGCTCCGAAAGGATGGTCTCTGATAAGCTCGAAGAGAACCAGCGCCGTATAGCTACTCTCTCGTTTGCTTGTGAACTGACTCTAGTGAGGTCCATTTTCTATTTATGTACACAGCCGCGAATGCGTCGAGTTGCCATCTCGCTATAATGAATCCGATAGTACATTCTATTGATATAACCTTACCGAATACTAAAACTATATAGCGTCAATATAATAAATATCTAACAATAAATCAGAC
>NC_061825.1:13401217-13406217 GCF_019202785.1 Penaeus chinensis
TCTTTCTCCTCCCTCCTTCCTTTTCACATTTTGCTTCTCTTCTCCTTTCGCTTTCTTTCCTGTCTCTATTCCCTTCTTTCCTCCCCTCCTTCCTTCCCTTCTCCTCTTCCCTTTCTTCCTCTCCTTATTTCTTTCCTTTTTTTCCTTCCATTTCTCACTTCCCTTCTCTCCTTCCTTTCGCTTTCCTCCCTTTTCCCCTTTCCTTCCTTCTTTCTCCTCCTCCCTTTCCTTTCTCACTATTCTTCCTTCACCCCTTTCCCACCCCTTTATCGTCCTTTCTCTCACTTCCCAAACCATCTAATTCCTCTTCTTTTTACCTCACTCACACCTCCTCTATCCCCCTTTGCCATATGGTTCGCGTACGTCACCTCTCTCTCTCTCTCTTTCTTTATCTCGCTAAGTCTCTTTCATTCACCCTTTCAAGTCCTCTTTCTTTGTCTCGCTTAAGTCTCTCCTTTTCTCTCTTGTCATCGTCGCTTTCCGATCAGGTCGAGACGCCATTGATCTTCGGGTATCTGTCATCTTCATTTCTTCCTCTTTCTTCTACTTCTTCTTCTTCTTTCTTCATCTTCTTCTTCTTCTTCTTTTTCTTCTTCTTATTCTTCTTCCTTTTCTTTATTTTTTTTCTTCGTCTTCCTTATCATCTTCTTTTTCTTCTTAATCTTTTTTTTCTTTTATTTTTTTTTCTTCTTAATCTTCTTGTTCTTTTACTTCTTTACTTCTTCTTCTTCTTCTTCTTCTTCTTCTTCTTCTTCTTCTTCTTCTTCTTCTTCTTCTTCTTCTTCTCTTTTTCTTCTTCTTCTTCTTCTTCTTCTCTTCTTCTTCTTCTTCTTCTTCATCTTTTTCTTCTTTTGTTTCTGCTTCTTCTTATTATCGTTATTATATAAGTATAAAGCCACTGCTATAAACAGGCTAGAAGAGGAAGATGGTAAGAGAGGGACGTGATAAACAGAGAAAACACAAGAAAAGGGTTACAGTCACTACAGAAAATGTGTGAAACTTAACGTTACCAAGACACATTCAAACTGAGATAAGGTTAGAGTCCCTTACAGCAGGACACAAGTGTGAAGACTCATGTAGGACTACTCAAGCAATCAC
Source organism: Penaeus chinensis (assembly GCF_019202785.1). NCBI lineage: Eukaryota > Metazoa > Arthropoda > Malacostraca > Decapoda > Penaeidae > Penaeus > Penaeus chinensis. The sequence continues at coordinate 13,402,316 of NC_061825.1, forward strand.
ATTGTCAGGAACATGTACATTAAATAGTGTGCTAATATCCATATATCGTTATCACCTATATATTTAAGGTAAATTATTTTATATATATGATATTCTGCCGTCCTCTTTATCCAAGACAAATGATTATATACACAGCAAGCTTTCAATAGACGTATTTAATGTATTCTTCCTTTTTTTCTGCCATCTATTAGCGCTGTGGAGTTCAGACAAGGAGGTTTATCAAATGTCAATTCTATAAGAATTATTAAATTGCCTATGGTTAATGTAGATAATTTACCTCGCAAAATATTAAATAGACATTTAATTATCCAAATCCTTAAACTTCTACCCTTTGTTTGCACACTAGCCGTCACCCAAATAAATAACACTTTAACACTTTCCCTCGCATACACGGGGATCTAAAAAACAACAACAACAACAAATTAGTAATAACAATAACTAAATAAACGAAAAAAAATAAAAACAAAAACAAATATAAAGTGTTTTCCTGAACGCTGTGTGACGGAAACACACACACACAGACACAGCAATGTTGGTGTCTCGGAAGTATCCCGAAATCCGAAACAATTGCGTTTAGAATCACGGGAAGAATGCGACGAAGATTCCTAGAGGGCGCGGGGTTAGGGAAAGAGGTGGAGAGAGGACAGGGACCGCGATCGAGGAATTTCGTTTGGGTGACCTCTTTACTGTGGGTTTTATCTTTATTTATACGTTTATTGACTCTTGTTTTTTTGCGTGTGTTATGGCGTTTATTGTTGATTTTTTTCCGAGGGGTAATTTCGCAATTCGTTGGGTTAACTTTTGTTATTGTTGTTTTACCTTATCTTATTTCTTCATTCGTTAATTTGCTTTTATCATTTTTTTCGTCTTTTATTGTTTATTTCTATTGAGTAAGTTCGTAATTAGTTTTGGTAATCGTTCCTCTGCTGTTTAATCTTATTTAATCCTTTCATTTTAATTCACTTCAATGCGTGTTTGTTTTATCTCTCTGATTCATTAACCTAATGTTTATTTATTGTATTTACGTGTATTCTATATCTTGTTTTAACACTCATCTTCTTATCTTTGTGTTATTTGTTTCGTAGTTATTCTTTCATTAAAACTTTCTATTGGTATTTATTTACCCATTCAGATAATTATACGGTTGACGTGTTTCACTGTAGTGGGTCAGCACTTAAACGAAAATCACACACTCACACACACACACACACACACACACACACACACACACACACACACACACACACACACACACACACACACACACACACACACACACACACACACACATACACACACACATACACACACACACACACACACACACACACACACACACACACACATACATACACACACTCACACACACACACACACACACACACACACACACATACACACACACACACACACACACACACACACACACACACACACACACACACACACACACACACACACACACACACACACACACACACACACACACACACACACATACACACACACACACACACACACATACACACACACACACACACACACACACACACACATACACACATACACACACACACACACACACACACACACACACACACACACACACACACACACACACAAACATACGTAAGCAAAGTACCGCCATACCACATGCACAGACGCTAAACAGAGGTGGGGGACGAAGGGTGGAGGAGGGGAGGGTGGTAGGGGAAGGGTGGACAGAGGTGGAGGGGGGAAGGCGAAGGTGGGGCACGAGGGGAAAGGCAGTGGAGGGGTAGGGGGAAAAGGCAGAGGTGGGGGGGAAAGGGGAAGGGTTGTGTGGGGGGGGAGAGCAATGAAGGGGGTAGGGCAGTGGAGGTGGAAGAGAGGAAGGGCAACGAAGGGGGAACGGGGCAGAGGTGGGGCATGGAGGTAGGGGTAGAGGAGGGGGAGGAGGGTAAAGGCGGAGGAGGGGCAAGCTAGAAAGGAAGACGAAAGAGGTATTGTATCAGCCGGCCGAGAATGCGCGGTATGCTAAACGGGGAGATACTGTCGTCACAGTGAACCTTCCTGGCCATTCAATTTTCTTTTATTTTCCTCTTGGCTACGCGAGGTAACTTTAGGGGCTAATGAAACTGATCCGAAACTAAAACTGTGATTTTCCGATACGAGAGAAAACAAAAAGAAAAAGAAATGTCGATGAACTCTTTCCTTAATTTAGAAAACAAACGGAAATAGATTTCGATTTTTTACGATAATTCTCCTTCCCATTATAAATTTTCTCGATAATCATTATACCCGCGATCTTGGACACGAATATATCTTCCTTCCATTCCCTCTCCTTTTATTTCTCTCTCCGTATCTCCACCCTTTAATCGCATTTCCCATCTGCTCTCATATTTCTGCATATCCCAGTAATAAACACAAAAGGCCGCCAAGAGACCCATCAACGTGTCATCTGGCGGCCGCCATATTTCACCCAGAATCTCCTGCGAATTATCCACATTTTCCCCTCAGTTCGGACGCATTATCTCCTCAACCGCAATCAACCGAATTGATATTTAAATCATGAATATAAATCTGTATTCACGTATTTGAAAAAAAAACGCAATAGAATTATAAAATAAGCTAAGATAAATCCGTTACAGAACCTGGAAATATGCTCCTTCAACAGGCCCGAGACTCAACGGCTTAAAGAAAACGGAAAATTACCAGAGCGTCATCTGGGTAACGAGCGGAACTCCGAGGAATTAATTTCTAATCCCAAATGTAATCCAGACTACCTATGCAGATGACTCCTTTCTCCCACGGGGGAAATGGAGATTGTGATCTAAACGGCTGTGTAAGGTTTTAGGATAACGTCCGTGTTATCTGTGTTTGAAAATTTTGAAATGAGATACATCTAGATAGTGTGTGTGTGTGTGTGAGAGAGAGAGAGAGAGAGAGAGAGAGAGAGAGAGAGAGAGAGAGAGAGAGAGAGAGAGAAAGAGAGAGAGGAAAATTAAAGAATATTCAGGGTATCGTTGCATTACCAGATCACACAAACAAACTATTAATAATAAAATGAAATTAAAAAAAAACGGTAACAAGAAACACAATGAGGCAAACTTCACCACAAACGGACTGAGAACCTCTGCCTCTCATCGCCCTCCCCCTCCTTCCTTCCCCCTCTCCTTGTCTTTCTCGGTCCACCTCTGCACCAGGTTGTTCCCCTCCCTTCCACCCCCCCAACAGAGGTCCTTCTCCTCCCCTCTCCTCCCCTTATTCCCTGCCTGAGGTTATTCCCCTCCCCTCCCCTCCTCTCCCCCCTACCCGAGGTTCTCTCCACCCCCCTTAAGATTCTTCCCCTCCCCTCCCCTCCCCTCCCCTCCCCCCCTGCTCGAGGTTCTCTCCACCCCTCCTCATGTTCTTCCCCTCCCCTCCCCTCCCCTCCCCCCTTACCCGAGGTTCTCCCCCCCCCCCCAAGGTTCTTCCCCTCCCCGGTCCTCGCTGAAAGATTGAAGCAACACCGAGCTCGCATCAATAAGTCACCCCGGAGAGCGAGGGAACTAAAGGGGAAGGTAGTCAGTCGTAACTCGCGAGGACAAGAGACGTCTCTTCACTAATCCTCGATCTAATCGCTCGAGCTCAGCCAGATCATCCGCCATCGGGAAGGATTCGGAGACCGTGGATGAGATTGTTCTGTTGTTCTGCTGTCTCCGTGGATTGGGGGGAGGGGGGAGGGGGAGAAGAGGTGGGGTGGAGTTAAGGTGGGGGAAGGGGGCGGAGTGGGAGTGGGATGGAGGTTGGCGTGGGGAAGGGGGTAAGGGAAGTGGACGTGGGGTGTGGAATGGGAGTGGGGGCAGGGGACGGGGTGGAGTGGAGGTGGAGTTAGTGTTGGGAATGGCGTGGGGTGGAGATGGAGGTACTGAAGGAGTACA
>NC_061825.1:13426217-13436217 GCF_019202785.1 Penaeus chinensis
CGTAATCACTATGTAAACACAGTGGCGGGAAAAAAAGAAAAGAGAAAGCAAGAAAAAGACCGTAGAAAAATAAACAATTATTTCGCTTATGACTAACAAAACAAAGTTTCGCTCTAAACAAACCCATACTTACTCTTCAATGCGCGTCCGCTTGCCACACACGCGCACCTTTGTTGATAGAGCTAAGCTCCCATGCACGTCTGTACTGTACATTTGCTCTTCATAACTAATCCTATATTATAGACCATCTCCTATTGCTATCAATACAAATCATGAAAAACTAGTCATTAGATTAATTAGATTATTAGATTAATTTTGCCTTCCATTTCTCCTGCAGGTCGCTGTCAGAGCAGAAGCTGCAATCCCGGCGCCAAGACAGACAGGGGGAATTCACAGTTATTTTTGACACTCGGCTGAGAAGCGCGTCTCCTTCCGGCTGGGAAAGCGGAAGGAAATGAGAAATGTTAAGAAGAATAAAGTGTATTTCACTGATATTCGTTTGATTCGTCGACTGATCTTTATTCATCTTATTTTCTGATATGCATTTACTTTATTTGCTTACATTTCTTGATATTTCTATATAATATACAACGGTAAACACCATATACAACACAGAAAATAAAACAAATCAAATTAAATTAAACCCATTTCCATTCATTTCCCTATAAACGTAACAAGAACCGAGAAAACCAAAGAAAGCACACATTTACGAAGAGAGAGGCATTCCCACCCCTGACCATCATGTGACCGCCTTCAGTATGCAAACAGTCGCCGTCACACACACCGGCTAACAACAGGAGCTAACTTATCTGATCCTTGCGTCCAGACGGCGCTAACACTCGGAGGCTGTGGTCGGTCGGCGGTTTGCTTTATGATTGGGTCTGTGTAGGTATGTGTAGTACACGCAGGGCACAGTATAAATATGATCATAAACATTGATACAGGGAGATATATTGTATGTGTGTTTGTGTGAGTATATATATAATATATGTATGTATATGTAAATATGTATGCATACTATACATATATATACATATACATATATACATACACCCAAATATATGAATGTGTGTACATATGTACACCTATGTTTGTATTACATTCACAAACACATTACACAGACAATGAACAGCTAAATGAGAGTCTAGACATTAAGGCCATAAAATGAACTCCTGATTTTAGCCCTTGAGTGTGACAGCAACAGTTTGCGTTCTCATACACATGATAACGATACAGTCCAACAAACTTTTATCTAATTCATCTAAAGTAAATAATACATACTTTCAATAAAGATAATATAAAAGTATACATCTTCCCTTAAAAAAAACTTAATTACCGTTTCTAAAAAGGTGGCATTATCTACCGTTTAATACTACTTTAATATTCTTCTATACCAATGTGAGAAACAGTAGCGATTTCCAAGGAGTAAATCACAGGGACCTGGAATCACAAGTCAGTTTAGGTCACACAAGTCACGCTATCATGGGACCCTCCCACGCAAGCTTAGTTACGGTCCCACGCTGCTGAAAACGAGGAAGCATCAAGACGGATTCGTGTATGGTTAAACGCCATTAGATAAAGTAGGATAAGATAAAAATACATACATACATATATAGATAAATTGATAGATAGATAGAGAGATATATGATAGATAGATAGATAGATAGATCGATAGATAGATATATGATAGATAGATAGATAGATAGATAGATAGATAGATAGATAGATGGATAGAGAGATAGATAGAGAGATAGATAGATGGCTAGAGAGATAGATAGATGGATAGAGAGATAGATTGATAGGTAGATAGATACATAGATATAGATAGATAGATAGATAGATACATAGATATAGATAGATAGATAGATAGATGGATAGACAAGGAAAAAAATATCGTGGTCAAGGAATAATGCCATCACGTGACCCTCCCTTAGTAACGGGTTCCACAGTCACGTAAAGGGTTGTGCTAATAACGAGGAAGCATCAAGAAAGAATTTGTGTGTAGTTTAAACACCAGTTGAATAACAAGACGAAACAAAATAAAAATATCTAGGAATATACAAGGTAAAAAAATCTCATAGTCAAGGAATTAGAAAAGGATTTCATTTCGTCGTATATGTTTTGCCTTACGTCTTAATTAAATCTCATTTTAGTGTAGAAGGTATTTCCTACTTAAAACCAAACGCTGAGTCTCAGTTACTTTTAGAAACACACATGCGGGTTGGCATCCTCATCACCTCATTTCGCCATAATGATAATGCCCCACAAAAAATAACACAATTAGCACATGACTATCACCCCAAGTAATTTCATCAAGAGAGAGAGAGAGGGAGAGAGAGAGAGAGAGAGAGAGGAAGAGAGAGAGAGAGAGAGAGAGAGAGAGAGAGAGAGAGAGAGAGAGAGAGAGAGAGAGAGAAAGAGAGAGAGAGAGTCAAAGTCAAAACATTTTATTCCATTAAATTACAATGGTTATTCTTTACATAAATATATATATATATATATATTTACATTTGAATATTTAAGAAGTGTTCTTTTAATTTCATTTTAAATTTACAGAAGTTGTTAATGCCTCTTAAATTATATGGTAGCATGTTCCATAACTTGGGTCCACGTATTTCCATTTGTTGTGCCCCTGCATTGATATTCGATCCATTGACAAAAAGGGAATTTACTTGGCGTGTCTGGACACCTGATGTGTTCCCTACGGTTTGCAAGGCCATTAACCAATTCGGATAATTCCCATGAATAAGTTTGTAAATCAATAAACATGTGTCATAGCTGCATTTAGAGTGAACTTTTAACCATTTTATTTTTTTGATATGTGGGGTGATGTGATCAAGTTTACTGATATTACCTAGTGCTACTCTGGCAGCAACATTTTGTAATTTTTGCACTTTTTGCATCTGGGTTTTGTTAGTCGAACCCCAGATGTTTGAACAATAGTTAATTATGCTTAGAGCTAGAGTTTGTACAACCAAGATTCTAGTTTCAGTAGTGATCTGATTTCATATGTGATTAAGATATAACAGGGTACCCACTACTTTCCTGTGTATTTTGTCAACGAGTGGTTCAAATGTCATGAATCTGTCTATTTGTACTCCTAGATTATTCACTGAAGTGCTTGGTTTGATAGAGCAGCCTTCAAATTCTATGGTTATGTCACTGGGAATTTTAGCAATGTTCTGCCGACTACCTATGAATATACATTGAGTTTTATGTAGATTTAGTTTAAGGCCATTAGTGTCAAAATATAGTTTTGTTTGTGTTAGAGTATCTTGCGCGTTTCTTATTAATGTATTTAAGTTGTTTACTGAATCACTATGAAGAAACTGTGAATCATTGGCGTACTGCACTAGAAGGCAGTTATTTGCTATTGTTGATAAATCATTTATGGAAATTGTAAATAGGATCGGACCTAAAATAGATCCTTGCGGAACACCAAAAGGTACTTCTTGTTTTGATGACATACTATTATTGATTCTTACCGATTGGGTCCTTGTATATAAATAACTTGTAAACCACAAGGTATCAATTTTATGATTTACTTATTTATTAAGGAGAACTTCATGGTTAACACTATCAAAAGCCTTAGAAAGGTCGCATAATGTGAGTAAATTTACCTGATTTTTGTCAATGTTATTATAAATCTCATCAGTGATTTGCAGTAAAGCTGTTTCAGTTGATAACCTATTTCTAAAACCATGTTGTGTTTTAGATAATAAGTTCTTGGCCTCCAGGAAATTCGTCAGTTGATTTGCTACAATTTTTTCAAGAATTTTGGATAATATAGGGAGTATAGTAATAGGGCGATAATTATTGACATCGTCTATATCCCCCGACTTGAAAATTGATGTTACTATACCATGTTTCCAAAGCGATGGAAAGACACCAGTGACCAGAGAGGTGTTGATAATGACCGTCAAATAATGTAGAGTTGCGGGTAGACTATCTCTGATAAAGCGCAAGGCAATACCGTCTGCTCCTACAGCAGTTGTTTCGCTAAGGTGTTTTATTACTAAGATGATTGTTTCTACGTCCACTGGTTGTGGTCTGAAAAAAAATTGTTGTAATCCTTTTCCGATCTGTATTTTGTTGTAATGTAGAAGCAATTGTTTTCTCGTAGGTTAGTTTACCAATTTAAAAAAAAAAGTAATTAAAATGGTCTGTTCTTTGTATGGGACTTGTGTAATCTCTAGTGAGGTGATTGTTGTGAGGCACTAGTGTTCTAACAATTTTCCATGTTTTATATATTCTATGAATTTATTTCTGAAGAGAGAGAGAGAAAGAGAGAGAGTGAGAGAGAGAGAGAGTGAGAGAGAGAGAAAGAGAGAGAGAGAGAAAGAGAGAGAGTGAGAGAGAGAGAAAGAGAGAGAGAGAGAGGAAGAGGGAGAGAAAGAGAGGGAGAGAGGGGGAGAGAGAGAGAGAAAGAGAGGGAGACAGGGAGAGAGAGAGAGAGAGAGAGCGAGCGAGAGAGAGAGAGAGAGAGAGAGAATCACACACCATCGCTATTTAATCTGTTATTCCTTTCTCATTCACTCCCTTGCGCAACGGAGCAGCGAAAGTACCGGAAATTAAAGCAGACGACCTCTGAGCTTGTCACTGACACGGTAAAACACATTGTTATTCTTTCTCTCCGGCGTGACAAGCAAAACTACTAGATCCCAGGGTCAAAGGAGGTCAATAGAGGCCAGCTGTTCGTGGAAAATTTTGTCACGTGACTTGGTGTGGAATAAGACCATGTTTAAGATTGCGAGTCTGGCTTTACTTTGGACAACGTAACTAAAGAAATGAATGAAAGTTATTAAAGAAAGCTAAATATAAGTTTAAGTGATGGGTAATTACATAATTAGAATATCAAATCAAAACTAATATTTATTCTTGCTTTGATGAAAGACTTGAATTCTGTTGAATTACTGAATTGATTCAAATTACATTCTCTTTTTCCTGTTTTTTTTTTTTTTCTGCTGATGTTGTGTAAGAATATGGAATTAACACCGGAACTGAGAGGTGGCACCGAGAGACTTGGCAGAGGCACGCTAAGATAAACCATTCTTTCTTCCACGTCTGTGTGACGAACAGAAGCGATTGGCGGAGTAATTCCTACTACTGAAGCCTTGGTCATGCGAGGTTAACTGAGGTCAGTGTGTGACGTAATGTCGCCAAGGTTTGCAAGCACTGGAACCTGGATTGAGATAATGATTAAAATGACGTTTTGCAAAGTGGGCAATGAAACATATCAACAAATGTAAAACATGTGCAGTATAACCTGGGAGACAATTAAAAAGTTTGTATGAAAATAAGAAGTTATATTTCTCCTCATTAGATTATTCAGGAGATGGTGGAAATAGTTCCACAAAAGTAATCATTGTCAAGAATATCATCAAAAAGTATATTTAACGAATACTGTATTGTAACGTAACGAGACACCCTTTATGTTATGTATGACTTTCACTTTTATAAAGCATGATATTAACAGTTATTTAGTTACTTAGTTGCGTCGTCTGATTTTAAACGTTTCGTGTATTTTTTAAAGATATAAAAGGTGGAAATGTAATGACAACACTGCAGGAAAAAAATATATATATTACCGAATATAAAGGATTTTTATCACTGACCATGAAAAAGCTGTAAGTATTTTCGAAAAACATCTTGTTGCTCACTGTATCCCCACAGAGATATATGCTATTTTCATGTTGTGTAAAAGTTACAAAAGAGTGAATTGATTAACACTCCGGTGCCAAAACAAACTGTTATTGTTTCCCATGCATCTGGCCCAACGTAAGGAACTTTGACTTTAAGATTAGGTCACCAGGCGGGTCACGAGTATCTGGCCAGGTCACGATGAGAAAGTGCATATCATCAAAGAAAAGGTATTATATGAGCTGAATATATAGATAAATAGTTTATGTTTGATTATACACCGAAGAGTAGGTAGAAACTAGTGATGTAATTTTCTTCGACTTTTCTGTTATCATTAGTTATATGTTAACAGGGAATAAAATCAGGTCAAAATAGTTCAGATGAAAGGCAGTCATAGCTATGCGATGTGGTCAGATTCAGTGTTATTCTGAATGTCTTTTCTATTGCTCTTGTGTAAGAGTATAGAATGAACACCGGAAATGAAGGTTGTCGCCGAGAAACTTGGCAGAGGAACGCCAAAACAAACCATTTTTCTTCCACGTCTGTGCGATGAACAGAAGCGATTGGCGGAATAATTCGAACTACTGAAGCCTTGGTCATGCGAGGTCAACAGAGGTCAGTATGTGACGTAAAGTCTCCAAGAGACGTTAAGTTTGTTCAAAAGATGAAATACTTTTCACGGATTTTATTATTGTGGGTAATATCTTCATCAAATATGTAGTACCAGTACTTCGCTGTCATGCCGCGAGACCCTTCTTGTCCCGACCTTCAGTTTTACAAAGCAAGGCCTTTGCATTATCTCTAAAATAACATATGTCCTTAGTTTCTCAATGCGTCATCTGATTTCAAAAGTTTTTTCCATTTTTATAAAGGTGACAATACAGTGAAAACACTATAACAAAAAAAAAAAAAAAAAATTAAAGGGAACATAACTGCAAATATAAGATTTTCACATAAAGTACCATGAAATAGAAGTACCTCTTTCATTACGTAAAAGTTGCAAACCCTGGAATCTATTAACACTCAGGCGGTAAAACAAACTCTTATGGTTTCTCATGCCACTGACACAGTACCGACTTCAAAATGAGGTCACCAGCTGTGTGTGTGTGGGGGGGGGGGGGGGGGGTGGAGACACTCGAAACGTACCAGTACTGTTATTGAAAATATCGAATAAAATGATACTTCTACGATCACTATTAGGAATGATAAAGATAACGATAATGATAATGATGATGATGATGATGATGATGATATTGATAATGATAATGATAATGATAATGATAATGATAATGATGATGATGATGATAATGATAATGATAATGATAATGATAATGATTATGATGATTATAATGATAATGATAAAAATGATGATGATGATAATGATGATGATGATGATGATAATAATAATGATAATAACAATAAAAATAACAATAATAGTAATAACACTAATGTTAGTAGTTGTCATACTAACATCATGAGTAATGCTGCTGGTGATGAGTAACATAAATTAAATTAAAAATGAACTGAATTACAACAAACAAACACCAGGGATTTCCAACAGCTGTATTAGAAGCCCTAAATGAACTGAATATAATCTCTCTAATGAACAAACTTCTCTTAATATTTCCACTGAAACTACAAGGAATTCTCAATGGTTCGTGAAGACACAGGCATCCGAGGCCAGCCCGGTTTGTCGGTTCCTGCCTTGACCTGGTCTGACACTTGCTGACGCGACCTTTCCAGGAAGGAGTCAGACACTGCAGGGGCCAGACGAAATATTTTCAAATGGTTGCAAAAGAAAGAAAGAAAAAAAGACGATAGTTTGTTTTAACGGAAGACTGTTAAGTGAAAGCGTCGACCTGTGTTTTTATTTCCGGAACTGTTGACTCCTGTAATTGGCGTAGGAGGAAGGAATGAGAGTAATAAAGGAGGAGCTAAGAGACGGCAAAAACAACCTATGTGTATGAACAGAACTGGGAAGCGAGTTGCTGACGAAAAGGAAGAAAGAGAGAGAGATAAATAGAAAGAAGAAGAAAAGGAAAAGAAGTCAGACACACAGATATATATATATACATTGTTATATTAAATACATAATCAATCAAATGCTCGAACCATTTTTTCCGTCATTTCGTCCATAGCTTGAAATACCACCAAAGCATTCTTATCTTTAAATGGATTATATCTGATCTTAATTTCCTCCTCCTAGGATCACTTTCCCACGGGTGATGACGTCATGGTTTTCGGGACCGAGAATCTAATTAACCTTATGTGACCTGATCTTCATTCACTTGAAGTGTCGCTCTTCGTTTGTCAAGTAGTTGAGAAACAGTAAGTTTATTTTAGCATTTCTCTGCTAACTCAGCCTTGGGTCCTGATCTAATCCATGAAATTAATTTTAAAATTGTATGTTTAATCTTAAAAAAAAAAATAAATAAATAAATAAAAACATTCCCACTATTTTTTTTTTTTTTTTTTCTGAGAGTACATGACCATGATCGTCATGCCATTAATGTTATTAATGTTAAGTGCCACTGGTTCATGGCGCAGATTTCTGAATCATCCACTTGGGTGTTCAATCACCGGGGAAAATGAATACAAAATTGGGAAAATGCTGTGCAAATGACTCTGCACATAGATGGCTCTGCTGGTGCTTAGTCACAAAGGAGTCAATTAGTAGATCTTGTGATCTTAACTGATTTCACCTTTCCTTGAATTGGCAGGAAAAATGTTTTTATTTCTAGTAGTGCTATGAATATCGATAGTGTTATTTTTATTATAAACATTATAATTACTATAATGTTATAAACATTTGTAACAGCAAAATAAGATAACGTAAATTATTTCGTAAATCAAAGAAAAGGGTAAACGGGCGAGACAGGCAGTACTCATAATTAGCTCACTGGTGACATAGCCATCTATGTTTAAAAACAATTAAACATGTAAAATCACAGTGCCCGTCGGCCCTGGGTTAAAAATGCTTCATATTTTAGCCTAAATATTAATTAGAAAGTAAGTGTTTGTTCACATTTCCTATGTACTAGTCTATGCACATTATGAAAAAAATCTCACAACAGAACAACCTCTTATGACCTTTGCTGACCTCATATCATCCAGGCTTCAATTCCTTTGATATACTAGGTGAATCATCTTTACTTCTCACATATGAGAGAAAGAATAACAGTTTGTTTTATCACCTCAACGAGAAATTCAACGGGCAAGGCTTTTAGTCATCATTATTATGGTCATTTTCTTATTATCATCATCATTGTTAATATTATCATTATTATTATCATTATTATTATTATTATTATTGTTATTATTATCATTATTATTATTATTATTATTATCATTATTGTTATTATTATTATCATTATTATTATTATCATTATCATTATTTTTATATTATTATCATTATTATTATTATCATTATTATTATTATTATTATCATTGTTATTATTATCATTGTTATTATTATCATTGTTATTATTATTATTATTATTATCATTATCTTCATTGTTATTATCATTAATATCATTGTTATTATCATTATTATTATTATTATTATCATAATTATTGTTATTGTTATTGTTATCATTAATAACATTTTCTCTTCGCAGAACGAAATCTATTCAATGTCAGCGAAGTAAATATTCACATATATTGTGAATAGATATGCAATATGAAGAATACAAAATTTGGATACAATTTATAGCAGATAGCTAATGTCAGATAAAAAGACGAAGGTGATTCAATATTTTTTTTTATCTAAATTTTGATTTATAGTCATACATAAACTATTTCCGTTCAGCGAAATTGAATCGTAGCAATGGTATGTTTCAATAACATTTCTTACTGTGTCTGTTTCCTTTTTATTACTACAGTAATTTAAGCTTGATATTTATCTTAGATGACATACACTTTCTCATCGTGACCTGGCCAGATGTGACCCGTCTGATGACCTCATACTTAAGAAAAGATTCACTTGGGTGTGCATGAGAAAAAATAACAGTTTGTTTTTGCACCAGAGTGTTAATTTATTCATTCATTTTTTGTGATTTTTACGCAATAATGCAATAAAAAATGCGTTTATATACCCATGGTGATATATTGAGCAAAACAATATTAAATTGAGAAGAAGGTATATAATGGAAAAATCCTATACATTCAGTCATTTTCCTTTTTATCTATTCTACAGCGTGTCGTTGTGTTATCTGAAACAAGTGGATGAAACGTTTAAAGTCAGATGACTCAATAAGTAACCAAGGACTTATTATGTTATTTATGGAGATAAAAATGTTATGCTTTGTAAAACTGTAATTGACGATAAGACTGGTGAATCTCATGACGCTACAAAGCAGTA
>NC_061825.1:13483717-13486217 GCF_019202785.1 Penaeus chinensis
ATATACATTTGTATAATTCTTTCCTTTCCTTTACAAATTTATACAAAATTTCCTTAAACCTCCTGACTCATTACACGAAAGCCAAGCGTCGACATCAGCAGAGCACAACGTTCTAATAATCGTATGCAATTTAAAGCTTTCTTCACATCCAAGAACAACCATTAATAATCTTTTTTTTTTTTTTTTAGTCCCCCCCAAAAAGACTAATTGGCAAAAGTGTAAGTGGTAAAAAAGCGTTGCAAATTCGGTTGCTAGCGAGACGAAAGCGGAACTGTTAAGTATGCGATGGACTGAGCACGAGAGGTGTTGTCACGGAAGTTTGTGTCGTATTTTCTAATTGTGGGGAATTCCTGATATTTTCTTTTTATATTTTGTTTTAGTTATTTGTTTTTATTTGTATATTTATTTTTTGTGTTTTTTTATTCTTTTTTATTCTATTTATTTGTTTTTGTATTGATGTACTTCGTTCTTAGTTTGTCTATGTATTCGCTTATTTTTTATTTCGTTTTTTTTTATCTTCTGTTTCCTCTGTTTTTTCTGCTTCACTCTTTTTCTTTTGGTCTTCTTTCTCTTTCCCTTTTTCTCCTTTTTCCCTTTTCCTCTTCCTCGTCATCATCATCTTCTTTCTCTTCTTTGTCTTCATTATCATCATCTTCGACTTCATCATCTTCAACCCCTGCTTCTTATTATTATTATCATTATCATTATTATTATTATTATCATTATTATTATTATTATTATTATTATTATCATTATTATCATTATTACTATTATCATTATCATTATTATCATTATCATTATCATTATTATTATTATTATTATTATTATTATTATTATTATTATTATCATTATCATTATCATTATCATTATCATTATCATCATCATCATTATTATTATCACTATTATTATCATTATTATTATGCTCCTTATTTTCATTCTTATTCTTATTCTTCAAGACAAAAGAAGAGAAGAAAAAAGAGGAGACAATATAATATAAGAGAAGAGAAGCGAAGAGACGAAAAGAGATGAGAAGTGAAGAGAAGATAAAAGAAAAAAAAAGAGAAGCGAAGAGAAGAGAAGAGGAAAGAAAATAGAAAGGAAGAGAATAGTAAATAAAAGATAAAACAGAGAAGAGAAGAGAAAATAAATAAGAAGAGAAGAGAGAAAAAAAAGAGAAGAGAAGAGAGAGATAAGAAGAGAAGAAAAGAAAGAAAAAGAAGAGAAGAAAAGATAAAAAGGAGATGAGAAGAGACAAGAGAAAGGAGAAGAGAAGAGAAGAGAAGAGAGAAATAAGAAAAGAAGAAAAGAGAGAAAGGAGAAGAGAAGAGAAAAGAGAATGGAGAAGAGAAGAGAAGAGAAAATAAAATAAAAAGAAGAGAAAGGAGACGAGAAGACAAGAGATCAAGGAGAAGAGAAAAGAGAAAGGAGAAGAGAAGAGAAAATAAAATAAAAAGAAGAGAAGAGAAGAGAGAAAGAAGAGAAGAGAAGAGAGAAAGGAGAAGAGAAGAGCGAGAACTTAGATGCTGAGTCATTCCCAGTTCCCTTCCCGAGAGTGAAGGATTTTATCACGTCTGTCAGTCACGCTTCTAATGCTTCTCTGTTTTATATATTATTTTAATTATTATTATTATCTTACTTGACTATGATTACTCTCTTAACCCCCCCTCCCCCCAACCCCCACTCATCTCTTTCTATTTTTCTCTTTCGCTTTCTTTTCCTTTTTTTTTCCCTCTCTATTTCAGTTCTTTCTTTATTCTTCTTCTTTATTCCTCTTCTTCTTCTTCTCCTTCTTTCACATAAGATTTTCGCTTCGTTTCCTTCAACAAGAATTATCAAAAAAAGAGAGAAAAAAAGAGAAAAAAGACAAAAAAAATAGATATTTTCCTGTGATAGACTTCCGGCGGCGGAGAAAAGCGGGGAGGATGGGGCGCTCTATATACTTGGCGAGGATATAACACTGTAGAAAAGGAGAGGAATGGTCTCGGAGAAGAGTAAAGGAGAGGAATGGTCTCGGAGAAGAGTAAAGGAGAGGGAGGGAATGGAGGGGAGGGGAGAGGAGGGTAGGGGAGGGAGGGAGGGATTGGAGGGGGAAACGGGGGGGAGGGGGTAAGAGAGGGGAGGGAGGGAGGGATTGGAGGTGGAAAGGGAGGGGAGGGAGGGAGAGATTGGAGGGGGAAGGGGGGGGAGGGAGGGAGGGATTGGAGGGGTAAAGGGAGGGGAGGGAGGGATGGAAGGAGGGATTGGAGTGGGAAAGGGAGGGGAGGAAGAAAGGGATTGGAGGGGGGGAAGGGAGGAGAGGAAGGGAGGGATTGGAAGGGGAAAAGGAGGGGAGGGGAGGGAGGGAGGGATTGGAGGGGGGAAGGGAGGGAAGGAGGGGAGGGGAGGGATTGGAGTGGGAAAGGGAGGGGAGGGAGGGAGGGATTGGAGGGGTAAAGGGAGGGGAGGGAGGGAGGGATTGGAGGGGAGAAAGAGAGGGATTGAAGGGGAAAGGGAGGGGAGG
>NC_061825.1:13491217-13493717 GCF_019202785.1 Penaeus chinensis
GATCACGATTATTTAATGCAATAATTAGATTTCTGGTTTAGGGATATAATTATAATTAAGTCGGTTATTTTCATGCTGTTTGATAATGATTTTCGTTGTGGTTCTGCCGTGTGGTGATAATAACTATAGTGGCAGTTAGGTTACTGGTATGACAGACGTGTTGATGGTGGAGGCCTTGTAAATCATAGTATTTTCTCATTTCTGGTGATTAGTATAAGAATAACGATAGTGAAATCATGCTGGGAATCATGTTTAAGATATTAAATGCCAATGGTGAGAGGAATTACGATGATCATTATTACATTAATAATAATGATGGTAACACTAATTATGATGGTGCTATTAATGACCATGATAATGTCAACACCGATAAGGACAACAACAGTAATAATGATGATGATGATAGGATATGATGATGACGTTGGTAAGATGAAGAGGAAAAAATAAAATTTAGAGGATATTGAAATCTAACTAAGAGTAACAAGAACAGAAAAAGTCTGATAATGTTAATAATAATTATGATGATAATGTTTTTGATAGTGTTTAATAAGGATGATTTAAAACTAATTATAATGGTTATTATGATGGTAATGTTAACAATACTGATGCCTTTTTAAAACAAAGACAATATCATATTTCGAAAAAAAAAAAATATCATTGTTTTTATCATTCGTATCATAAGTTTATAATATCTTCATTGCCAGCGGTACAAATGATAAAACTTCTTAACAAAAATACGAATAAATATTTTATCTACAAGGGAAGTGAAATGACAATATGGTGCATAAACAATACAAGATAACTGCTCACTATTTGCTGAGCGTTGTAGTTACTAGATCACTGGCCAGTGTGTGTGTGTGTGTGTGTGTGTGTGTGTATGTGCGTGTGTGTATTTGTGTGTGTGTGTGTGTCTGTGTGTGTGTCTGCGTGAGTTTGCGTATGTCCACGCTTACGAACGTTAAGAAAGCAAATAAAAAAAAAAGAAACCAAGATTTTATAAAAATCGATTTTCCGACAACCTGAAACGCCGTCAAGCACGCGTACACCTTCGGAATTTCACACCTATAGTCTGTAAGCAATTCCCTGTGGCGCCAGTTTCCCTCCCCCCCCCCCCCCCCCCCCCCCCCCCCATTACGGTGCAGCTACGTGATTCCGCCTCGATACGCCTGCATGACACACTTCCGATATGTGTCAGCCTTGCATGTTGCCATTCTGAGGTGATCTGATGAGTCGAGAGGACGAGCGTAAGAATATTATTGTTTGGGTAGGAATGTTTATGTAGGAATGTTATTATTGTATATGTGATGATTGGGTTTGAGCTGCTATTCTGCATAATGTATAAATTGGGTATTAAAAACGCTTGATTTTGTCTAACTTCGAATTTATATTTATAAAGTGGGTATTAACAGCGTGGAATTTTATTGGATTGTATATTGTATAAATCCGTATACAGGTTTTGAATCTCAATAAAAGTTCAGAATTAAAAAAAAATAAATCTGATTATTAATTCTCGAATCGCTTGACTAATTTCAAGTTTCTCACATCTGATATTAAGGTTTCTCTTGAAATATCTATTAACGATAAATGTTTAATGTTCTGTGACTATAGTTTCCATGACAGAGAGAAAGGAATAAAGAGAACAGAAAGAGAAAAAAAAAAGTTATACATCATCATGCTTCAGAGAATTGCAGTACAAAGTGTGTAAATGTAAATTCCGTGTGAATATGCAATTCTTCACGTGTGCATATTCTTAACATTGGCGGTAATGGCGCTGGTTGGACGTGACAAAATGGTGAAGGAATTCTAGTAGAGTATTATAATGCACATTTATTTATGTGTATGTATACGTATATATATACACACACATTCACACACACATACATACACATATGCATATACACACATGTACATAAACACACGCACACGCAGAGAGAAAAGAAGCAAGCGAGCAAACACGGAGAGAGAGAAAGAGAGAGAGAAAGAGAGAGAGAGAGAGAGAGAGAGAGAGAGAGAGAGAGAGAGAGAGAATAAGAAAGAGAGAAAGAAACAGAAAGAGAGATAGAGCAACACCCCTTTCCCCTTTCCCCTCCCTGTTTATTTGCTCAGAAAACCATAGCGATGATGTCACGTATGAGTGATGTTTCTTCCATGGTAGATTAAAGAAAATAAAAAAAATAAATGGTGATTCCCTTTCATGTGTTTTCTCTGTTAATCTTCTACTTTATTTCATCTTATCTGTGTATATAGTTAATTACCTATTTATCTATTTATTGAACGGGACTGTAGCGAGCTTATTGGTACCGTGAGTCTGTATATGGATAGGCCTTTTGTGTGTGTGTGTGTGTGTGTGTGTGTGTGTGTGTGTGTGTGTGTGTGTGTGTGTGTGTGTGTATGTGTGTGTGTCCGACAGACTATGTGCGTAACTCTAACGGTTAATTGTTACCGTGAATGTTTTCCATTAGTAGAGTTATGGTTTGTGTGTATAGGTAATGTGTTTTTA
>NC_061825.1:13523717-13531217 GCF_019202785.1 Penaeus chinensis
ATTTCATAGTAATAAAGAGTTTCTTTTTACCTTTAAGCCATAAACGTGTCCATTAGTATTTTAGAAATACCGGTAAATAGTAATGAAACTCGTAAAGCACACATTAATGATAACATGATTTTGAAATCAGGAATGATATTAAGATAAGACTGATAACTGATAACAAAAACATTATTTTATTTTCTATCATTAATATTGTATTGATCATACGAGTTTAATAATGATTGCTGGATATATTAATCGATTAATATTTGTATTACTGTTAATGTTGATATTGGTAATATTAACGATCATATCGAGATTACTGCATATTTTGATTCTAGTAAGACTATAATTATAATGAATTAATAATGATGATAGTAAGGATAATGACAATTCTGTTGATTGTGATGATGAAGTACAAATGGCATTAATGATTATTGTTATTGTTTACTTATGTGGATCCGAAATTACCTTTATCATTTCTCATGTTCCAGAGCAACCGTGACAACCATGGAAGTAGAGGAAAATATCGCTAATGTAAATTACAAGATTACTATTCCCAAGTTTTCCACACACAAAGACCTGAATCACACGTTTACTGAAGTCTTCCCTCTCTCTGTAAATAACCTCCGTTTTCTGTGGAGGCTCACGATCGTCCCTTTTATCAAAGAAAACGGTGAGACCGAGAGGACTGACTTAATCAATCACGATATTGGCATATCGCTTGAGTGTCAGAAATGCAATGTAAACCACCCAAATTTAGAGGTATATTGTAATGTGAAAGGAAGGGATCAACATGAAAAACTGTTACCTAGAATGGATTATAACAGCATGGTATGGAAGGACGTGCTAATATCAAGGTTAGCCCTCAAGGTGTTCAACCTCCTTGAGGACGACAAACTAGTCATAAATTTAAGGTTCGTGGTAACCGGTCGTGACCTCTCGCGAGCCGTTGATGGCGTGAGTGAGATGTCCCGTGACCTAAGTCGCCTCCTGGAGAGTGGCGCTCAAAGCGACGTCGATCTGGTCACCAGGGACGGCGTGCGGTTGCCTGTCCACTCCGCCATTCTCGCTGTGCGGTCGAATCTCCTGCAGAGGGCAGCCAAGAAGGGCAGGGTTTCTGCAGCGTCGACGCCCCGAACGCAGGCGGGGACTCCACCAGTCAAGCGCGAAGACACGCCCATCAACAGCACCTTCGGGAGCATGTCTTCAGGGTACCATTCCGCCGCCTCCTCCCCCGACACCTTCTCCTCCACCGCCTCCTCCGGCCACCCGCCGAGTGCCCTCGTGACCACCCCGATGAAGGCCCTCGCGCTCCACAGCCCCGGCCCCGCTTCCCCCCGAACCTCCCCGAGCTCTAGCAAAATGAGTCGGCGGCCGCCCACGCCCAAAAGAGTCGCCCTAAGTCAGCGCCCGCCCACGCCCAGAAGAAATCTCAGCATCCATCACCTCACGCCAGCAAGAAGTCCCATCAAGCGGCCTCTCACTCCCGCCGTCGAGTCTCCCAGCAAACGGACCAACGTCGGCGGCTCCTCCAGCAAGTTCTCGGAGGAAAACAAGGAAAATAAGAGTCTCAAGATCTTCCACTACCGCCCCAGGCCGTCGCCCTTCACGTGCCCCAGCGACTCCCCCGGGCGAGCGAGGGAGGCGGGCGAAGCGCCGGTGGGGGGTAAGGGGCCGGAGAGATTGCAGGTGGAAGTGAGCATGACTGCCTCTGTGGCCACGGAGTTGCTGCACTGGATATACACGGGTAAGTCTTGCAAAGGTTTCGCGGCGACTCTCCGTCCTTCATTGATTGTGTTAATAATTGAAATGAATCCATAGAACTAATTACCTCCTAGTCAGTTCGCAATATCTGAGCACCCTTGCCTCTCCCACCGTAGGCGAGAGCGACGACCTAGGGGCCCTGGCGCGGCCGCTCCTGGTGGCGGGCATCCGGCACGGAATGAGCGGGCTGACGCGGGCGTGCGAGGACCACCTGGCGGCCGCCCTCACGCCCGCCTCCGCCCCCGACGTCCTCTATCTGGCGCACAAGTATGGGGCGACGTCGCTGCGGGAGGACGCGCTCGAGTATACTGTCCAGAAGGTTAGTTTGGCTGCCTCGTTGGAACGCGGGCGGCACAAACACGTTTATATATATATATATATATATATATATATATATATATATATATATATATATATATATATATATATATATCACATATACATATTACATTTACATTTACATTTACATTTACATTTACATACATACATACATACATATGCACATACACACATGTGTGTATGTATGTTTATGTGTGTGTGTGTGTATAATTAAATACATGTGAATATTTATACATACAATACATATATGTATTAATATACTGTGTGTGTGTGTGTATTCATGTATTTGTATACATATAATTATATACATATATACAGTGCATATATACAGTATATATATATATATATATATTTTATATAAATATATATATATATATATTATGTATATACATTTTATATATATTATATATATATATTATATATATATTTGTGTGTGTATACATTAATGGATTCATAAGCCCACAACGACGCGACCAAGTCTTAGCCCAGCTCAAAACATGCGAAGGGCTGGCGTCTCATTTTTCCGAAGGCCCCTTCGAACCAAGGTCTATTATAAGTCTACATACTTATAGAGACCTTTCCTTGAACGGTGTCCACGGCGCGACGTCCACGAAGGGATCCTTTTCAGATTTCACTCGAGTTTTTATTTGCTTATGTCCCCAGGCGGCCGAGGTGACGGCGCAGGCATCATGGGCGGCCCTTGGAGAGCGCGCGCCCACGCTTATCATGGAGTTCAGCCGCCGGCTCGCCCTGCACGACCACGGCCTGGCTGCCAACGCATGATCATGGGTCTCGGATCTTTTATATATATATATATATATATATATATATATATATATATATATATATATATATATATATATATATATACACACAGATAGATAGATTGATATGTGTATGTATATATTTATATTTATATTTATTTGATATATACGTTATGTGTATATATAAAGATATATATATATATATATATATATATATATGTATAGTCATTCATGTATATGTAAATATATCTTTTACATATACACAGAGAGGAGTGGAGATATTATTTGAATTTGAATACATATTTCTGCAAATAAAGTGCAACGATAAAAAATGAAGGTGAATGATTTATGTTGCTTTTCAAGATTAAAGGTTCATTAAAGTCTTATGAACTATAACCCACACGTTTATATTAGAACGCACGCGCACTCACTCAATGCTGTATAGTGATTGCTAAGCTATATCCTTGCTTTAAATTTACTGATTCTATTATTGTGCACCCTTTCACTGATTTCTGTGAACCTGTATTATCTTCATATATACATATATATTGTACTATCTCTCAAATATATTGTAACTTTATTCTGTTTTTTATTTGCCAATATTACCCTCTAGTATGATAAAAAGCCTAAACACAGACGGTCTCTCTCTCCCTCTCACTCTCTCTCTCTCTATATATCTCTCTCTTTCACTGATTAGCAAGAGTTAAGAAGACACGTTCCCCAAAGGTACTCCGTGCTGATATAAATAATGCATAATATGTGAATAGTGTTATATTCTGAATTCCCTATACCCACACATTCCATTACATGCCTTAATTTGGAGGAAACATCCACACGGATCTCCCACGCATCCCTCTCCACCCCCCGCCCCCCTCGCCATATCTCCACACCCTGGCGTTGGCGATGGGTTACGTGATCAAGAAATCAAGATGCGTGTTGCATTAGGCACTCTTAGTAATGGCGGATGTTGCAAGCGGACCTCAAGGGACGCAGGGGAAAGAATGGGGAAGGAGGGACGCGTTAGCAGGAGAGGGGGGAGGGGGGGTGCTTGGTGTAGAGGCGGCGAACTGCTGTCGAGATTACTTTTCGCTGTCTGCGAGAAGCACTGTGGTGTCGGATACCTCTATACAGGTTTTATCGTTTTGTAACAAAGTGGAGGCTTGTCTTGAAGCCGCTGTATTATAGCATATCTTTAGATTAATGAGAATGTGGCCCGTATGTTTATATATTATATATATATATATATACATATACACACACATATATATGTACACACACACATATATATACACACACACACACATATATATATATATATACATACACACACACACACACACACACACACACACATATATATATATATATATATATATATATATATATATATATATATATATATACATACACACACACATATATATACATATATATATATATATACATATATACATATAGATATACATACAGATATATATATTTGTGTTGATGTGTTTGTGTGTCTTTGTATATGTGTATGCATGTGTGTGTGTGTGTATATATATATATATATATATATATATATATATATATATATTAATGCGTACGTGGGTTAATAAATCAGGTCAGGATGTAGCGCTCCGATCTGTATAATATTTTCTCTTTAACATATCTAGTAAAATTTCCCCATCGCTTCCCACGCTCAGCCTTCCTCGTCTTTACCTTCTCTTTCTCACTCCTGTTTCTCTCCATCCCATCTCCCTTTGACTTTCTTTACCTTTCCCTTCTTTCTTCACCGCTTTCTTGCCTTCACTCCCCTTCACTTTCCCCCAAGTAACGGTAACATTTCCTCATAATAAAAAGCTGTACTAACAAGGCCCTTTAAATGAGACTCCGCGCACGTTCCGTTACGCAAAACCCCTTTTCAATCTCAAATCCCGTTCTCGTCCTCGACACGCGTCATCGGATCAAAAGACTTATGAGGGGAATAGGAGATCACTATTTATGGAAATATTGGAGGTGTTGCTGTGACGTCTAACTTGTTAAAAATATGACGTGCTGTGTCGAAGTACTTTTTTTTTCCATCCTCAGGAGTAGCTTTATGCAGGATATGCTACCCAGGATGTTTCATGTACTTATGCGCACACACACACATATGATATATATGTGTGTGAGTGTGTGTGTGTGTGTGTGTGTATGTGTGTGTGTGTGTATTTGTGAATTAGGTGAGAAAAGCAAGGCAAAGTGTAAAGAAGTTTATATCACCGACCGTAAGATAGCCACACGGAAAATATCTACCTATATATGTTTTTTATGCATATAGTGGTATTCTTGCATTGTCTTTCTGTTTTGATTCATTCCATTACGTCCCGTATGCTGTTAGTACTAATTAAGAATGGAACGAATGTATATGAATTTTTGTTTTCATATTTGCAAATATTAGAATATCATTTGCATATCAGTATTATTTTTCGTCTTCTCCCTACTCCCCCTTCTCCCTTCAGTTCCACCCCCTTCCTATAACCCCTTCACCCACTCCTCCTCTCTCCCCCTTTTACCCCCTCTCCCCCTCCCGCCCCCCTTCACCTCACTACCCCTTCTTCTCCCCTTCACCCCCCCTTCACCCCACTACCCCTTCCTCACCCACTCCTTTTCCCTCACCCATCTCCCCCCTACCCCTTCCTCACCTCCCCTCCCTCACCCTTACGCCCAACCCCAACCTCCCTTTCCCCTTCACCCTCCCTCACCCTTCCACCCCCCCCCCCCCCTCTTTAGACACAGGTAAGGGGAGCGTCGCCTGGTAGTTACGTCCGCTACAACGACCTCGGTAATTGACATGGCAGCCTAGTCACTTGGAAACCACCTTCATTGTGATCTGGGGCCGGTCCTCGCACGGATGTCTTGTCGGTGTTTTTAGTTTTATTTTCTCGTTCTCTCTCTCTCTCTCTCTCTCTCTCTCTCTCTCTCCCTCTCTCTCTCTCTCTCCCTCTCTCTCTCTCTCTCTCTCTCTCTCTCTCTCTCTCTCTTTTAAGGAAATGAGAGGCAAGGAATTGATTTGATTTTTAATATGAGATTTGTTAATTCGTTTGTTTCATTTTTGTCGATTTGATTTTTTTTTTTTTTTTTTTTTTTTTTTAAAGGGCAGATGTGAATGAAGGTGAAAAGAAAAGAAATATATATATATAAATTGAAATCATTTTGGGGGGTCAAAGGTAAAATATCGTATTTGATTTATAGTTTGAAATCTGTCAGTTCGAGTGTCATTTTTGTCAACTTGAGTTATGAAAGGGGCTAATATGTACATCCAAGTATATGTAATATGTCTTTATCTACTTCCCCGCCTACACAAACGTTTTCCGTCTGCTTTTACACCTGCTTTAGAAGGAAGTCCACAATATTGGTATTTTATTTACGTTTCTGAGAAATTGCGATTCATAAAGCGTTTTAAAGTGCGTGGATTTCATCACAATGTCGTACTTTGTCTCCCAAGTTTATGTGATTTCAGTTTACAAATATTGCAGAACTGGTGGTACTATTTAGACGAAATACATATTATGCTTGTCTGTTTGTCATGATTCATTTTCACATACGTACATGATATCACACATGTGTATGAATATCTGTGTGTTTGTGTGCATATGTATACACACACACACATACACACTCACACACACACACACACATACACAAACACACACGCAGAAAGAGAGAGAGAGAGTGAGAGAGAGAGAGAGAGAGAGAGAGAGCCTAACACGGACCATAACTGCGGCAATGCAATCCGCCCCGCCCTTTCTCTTCCACCCAGAGACTAGACACGAGACAACCATCGCCGCGTAAGATCAGATCACGATTCTCTGCGGGTCAATAAGACAATTAATCACTGGATAATGAACACGTGCATCAGGCGAGGATGTGGTGATCGCACTGTTAATTGGGCAATTAATATTCTATGGTTTCGGATGTGGCACTGAACGCTTTTCTTGCTATCCAGTCGTTTCGTTTGATAACAAGACTTCGATCTAATCAATAAATCAGTGGTCTTTGCTTGTAGTAGGGAATTTCCCGTTTTCAAAGTTTGTGCATCATTCACTTTTGCTTCATTGATTATTGGTATATATATATTTATCTAATCTGTTATTAATTTCGTCGTTATCTTTACCATTATTATCAGTATCATTATGATAATAATTAGCAGCATTATTACTATCAGTATCCCTGTTAATATTTCTACTATCATTATTATTATCCTTATCATTACTACCATTACTATTGTTATTATCATTCTTATCATTATCATAATTATCATCAATATTGTTATCATCGCTATTATTACAATTATTATCATCATTACTAATACTGTTATTATCATTATTATCACTATCATCATTATTATTATCATTATTATTACTATCATTATTATTATTATTGTTTCTGTTGCCGTTCTTATCATTATCATTATCATTACGATTATTTTTATTGTTATCATCACTATCTTTATCAATATTATCATCATTGTCATCACAGAAACTATCATTATAATTGTCATCTTTATTTTAGTTTTCTCATATCTACGTAAATAACATTCGGATAATGCTCCGTGTAGTGCATATCTTTTGTATATGAAAATGCTTACGTCATAACACTCAGCTGACGTCATAACACTCAGGTA
>NC_061825.1:13546217-13548717 GCF_019202785.1 Penaeus chinensis
CAATAATTCATAATGCTGCACTTTCTTGGTAAGTTAGGAGGTCTATAACACTGTAAATTCTGGGAATCCTCCGCCATAACTGAGGCAATTGTCAACATCGCAGTTATGAAATATAGTGAAATTCACTTTGGGTTTCATGGAGTTAGTAACTTAAAAAAAAAGTTTTACGGCACTGTGTATGCGAATCAATATCACAGGTTACAATTCTTCCTAGATACAATAGATACTAAAAAGAAAACGACAGAAAACATTTGGAAATGATGCTACACCATCTATGAAATATGCAATCAAGATTATCTCTAGGAATGCAATATGACGTATAATCTTAAGCCATAAACTCTATGAACCTCATGTAGAAGCAGCTAAAAATGCACCTATAAAAGATAAATTCCACAAAGTTACAACTACAAAGTTTTCAACAACAAATTTTTTCCCATATGAACCATTTTTCTACGGACCCTCCACCACATGCTAACTCTCCCCCTCCTTCCTTTCTACGAGCGAAAAGTTGCTGTCACAGTTTTTTTCTGCTCAACTTCAGCGATTCTGGGTCATTCCGCTGATCGACGTCTCAGGACCAAGTTGATGGGACACGCAGTCTTCACAAAAGTCGAGGGAGAAGAAAAGACATAAGCGGGATTTGTTTAGGAGTTTCTTAGAGCCGTGACCTCGAACTAGATTGCAGATAACGTGTGGGAAGCACGGGCACACGCAGACACGCATAAATACACGCACATTTTCATAAAACACATAAAGCACACACATACAGATACAACTCACACACACACTCACCTATGTATGTTTGTGTGTGTGTGTGTGTGTGTGTGTGTGTGCGTGTGTGTGTGTGTGTATATATGTATGTTATCTATCTATCTATCTATCTGTCTATGTATATATACACATATTTACATACATACATACATATATAGATATTTATATAGATATAAATATATGTATATATATATATATATATATATTAGTAAGAAAAAATGGATACCCAGGATGATATAGTTTGTTTTGAACTGTTGTTACTTCCGGTCAGCGGGTAAAATAACACTGAATACTTTATACATTCAGCGCTGTTCATTCATGAAGAAAATGCTATTTACTTGGTGTTTATTCCAAATGGGTAAATGATGAAGGACAGTGTATCATACCTCTATATTATATGCACAAACTAAACACATGGATATTTACGTGTGATTTAGTAAACAAGACAAACATGTATTTTGCTGATAGTCGTATTTGTTGGTTTTGTGGCCTTGATGTACACTAAGAAAAGAAAGATAGCAAAAGCAAGACAAAGAAAAACAGCAAAAAAAGCAGATAAAAATAACAAAAAAGATGCAAGTAATAACTGGAAAAACAAGATGAAGAAACAATAACAAGATAGTCGACAATAATGCTTAATCTTAAACAGCTTATTTTTTCCTAGGGCGGAGCATATGCAACCTCTATCTGTTGACGAAGGGCGTTGCAGACTCTAGCACGAAGAGGCAAATTTACTGTGAATACTTATAAACGGTCAAATTATCCTCGTTTAAATATCTTCGGCTAAGTCTGTGCTACATTTGCAACAAAATCGATATTACAATATGGTAAACTATATATATATATTTTTACATGTTACTTGGTTTACATATCTTACTTGGTAGTAAAATATTTGGGAGTTTAAATATAGCTACATAATTACTCCCCCACGAATCGAGATCAATAGAGTAAACGGCTGGTATTATAATGGACCCAAGATCATATACAGCAAAAAAAATCTGAACCTCTTTCAATTTCATTCATTATGGACATGTAGTGTTTTTAATCTTGTAAACGTTCCAGTGACGGATATATACGTAATATACACACACACATTACAATGCAGAAGCATAGAGCGAGAGAGAGAGAGAGAGAGAGAGAGAGAGAGATAGAAAGAGAGAGAGAGAGAGAGAGAAAGGAGGAAGATGTATTTATGTATGTATGTATATATGCATGTATGTATGTAAAGTAGAATACATACATAAAAGTATCCACTATGACTTAGAAATACAGCTACACAAAGACCAGCAAAATGTGTACACACGTAACTGTGTTTGTAATTTTGCTCGTGCGTTCTGCATAGTCCGTCTATCAAAGAAAAAAATCCTAAAAGCAGTAGATTCCCTTATTCTCTGACCTTCGTCATGATTAATCTCGAAGGGTATCGTGATATTCAAGGGGGAAGGGGGAGAGGTGGAGGGAAAGGGGTGTGGGATAGTGGGAGGGGAGAGAGGGAGAGTGAGGAGGGGGGGGGTAGAGTTTTCGAGGTCGGGAAAAGGAATAGGAATTGGGTAACGGGGGAAGGAGGGGGGGATCCAAGAGCGGCCAGGGAGGGGGTAGTGGGGAAGGGGGGGAAGGGGGGGAGGGGGGAAGCTTCTCAAGGGCGGAGATGAAAAGTGTAATGGGTTGATCTGGGGGGGGGGGGTGAAGGGTAAGGATAAGGAAGGAGGAGGAGGAGGAGGAGAAGGGA
>NC_061825.1:13551217-13558717 GCF_019202785.1 Penaeus chinensis
ACAAAAATACAACATACATAAATTCTGTATACATAGATTAGCGGCAACAAATTATACCCTAATAAAGAAAGATAAAAATGAGAAAGAAAAAAAATATGTTAAAAAATGCCTTATGGAACTGATCACTTATTTGCTGCTGAACTAAACAAATCATGTTATTTTTCCTCCCATGAATTTTCAACAAGGTCTTTCTACCATCATGATTTACATTCAATTTTATATTTTTAAAAAGACAATAAGTGATTATGGAAACTGATTATGCAGTGCCACTTTTCTCATCGAGGAAAGACAATCTATTTCGTGTTTGAATGATCTGGTTGACAGTAGTTTGTTAAAACTAGGAATGGATAGGAGTTGAAAACCCTATTCTGACAAAGGGAGGGAATCTTAATCCGTTTATATCCTGATCCTTGTGATAGTAAGGGAGATATAGCGCCAAAAAAATGTGATGATTTACAATCCATACTCACAGATGTGTGTTTATATATATATATATATATATATATATATATATATACATATATATATGTATATATATACATACATATATATACATATATATATATATATATATGTATATACATGTATATTATGTGTGTGTGTGTGTGTGTATATGTATATATATATATATATATATATATATACATACACACACACATATACATATATATATATATATATGTGTGTGTGTGTGTGTGTGTGTGTATGTGTGTGTGTATGAATATGTCTGTGTATGTGTGTATATATATATATATATATATATGTGTGTGTGTGTATATATTTGTATATATGAATTTATATATATATATGTATATATAATATATATATATATATCATGTATATTTATGTATTATATATACAATTATATATATATATGTATTTATATGTATATAAATATATATATATGTACTTATATATATAAATACATAAATATATACATATATATATGTATAATACATATAATAATGTGTGCCTGTGTGTGTGTTGGCCTCATATCTAAGTGGACATGTTTGTATAGAAACATGCTTATTAAGCCACGGGATGATGTGGTAGGGTGACTAGTTTCTTTCCGCCCGAATTTGACCCCGACATGCTGATGTCAGCATGTTAGTACTCACTCACAGCTGAGTCGACTGAGATAGGAGATCGGGCCCGAACGCTGGGCCTTGCGATTGAAAAGCCAGCGCTCTTATGTCTTATGTACATATATGTGTATATATATATATATGTATATATTTATAGATACACACACACATACACACACACACACACACACACACACACACACACACACACACACACACACATATATATATATATACATATATATATAAATATATATATACAAATATATATATATATATGTATGAATATGCATATATGTACGTACGCATGTATGTATGTATGTGTATCTATATGTCTGTGTTTGTGCATTAGTATTTTTTGACTGAATTTAGTCGCCTTGAAGTGACAGCGGATGATAGCATCTGACCAGATATGAAAATGAGATCAATTCGTACAAAAGAGGTCAATAGAGGCCAAGAGGCTGAAGGCCATCTGGGGGTCAGTAATTGCTCTTCCTCGTTCTTTCTCTCCCTTTTACTGGGGAGGGAAAGAAGTAAGAAACCAATACAAACATATGTATATACATATATGTGTATATATATGTATGAATATACATATATATATTCATATATATATATATATGTATATATATATATATATATATATATATATATATATATATGTGTGTGTGTGTGTGTGTGTGTGTGTGTGTGTGTGTGTGTATTCATATATATATATAAATATATTTATATATATATGTGTATATATAAATATATTCATACATATGTGTGTATCTATATGTATGTGTCTGTATGTATGTCCATATATATATATAAATATATTTACATATATGTGTATATATAAATATATTCATACATATGTGTGTATCTATATGTATGTGTCTGTATGTATGTCCATATATATATATATATATATATATATATATATATATATATTTATATATATATTCACACACACACACACACACACACACACACACACACACACACACATATATATATATATATATATATATATATATATATATATATATATATATATATATATATATATATATTCATATACAGTAGAGCAGCATCGGCATGAGGCGAGCGACCCCCCGAGACGCACACGAGCGCCCACTCGACCCCCAACGCGACTGACACACATAAAGACCCATTAACCTCCGACTGCTTTTATCTCCCCCTCCTACACCCCCAACCCCTCCCCATCCCTTCCAGTTCCCCCTTCCCATCCTATCCACCCCCCCTCTCTTACCCACAGCACCCCCCCCCCTTTCCCTTCCCACTCGGCGAACAGTGTGTGGGTAACTGTAGATTTTCTTTATATCTATCTATTTATCTACCTATCTATCTATATATATATCTATTTATTTATCTACCTATCTATCTATATATATATCTATCTATTTATCTATCTATCTATCTATATATATGTTTATCTACCTATCTATCTATCTATATATATATATATATTTATCTACCTATATATCTATCTATCTATATATAACTATTTATCTACCTATCTATCTATATATATATATTTATCTACCTATCTATATATATATATATATATATACATATATATATATATATATATATATATATATATATATGCAATCGATTTTGTTCTTCTCTGGCATAGTAAAGGAGGATGAAGAAAATTTGGCTGTACTATAAGTGTGGAATCTTTTTAATTTCAATTATTCTTTCTTTTTTCAAATTATTATCGTTGCTGATACCATTAGTATGCTTATTGTTCTGCAAGTCATTATCATCATTACAATTAATGTTAGTATTGATATTTTTTTTATATATTTGTCAATATCATCATCATTATCACTACTGTCATTCCTATAATAATATCAATGTTTGTGTATATTCCCAATCATAATCAAGATAATCATAAGATTATATTCTCTTCATTATTTTTGTAGATTTTGCTATAAGTTATTATCATCATATTATCATATTATACTCTCGCAATTATTATCATCAAGTTTATGACTCTCAATCTTATTACGACCATCATATCTGTCATTGTTGCAAGTTTTTAATTATTGTTTTCCTGTTAGTTATATTATCATTATGATTATCATTTTTACTATCTTCATTTTCATCATTGGCATTGACATTATTGCTATTTCTTTATGATCAAAGTTGTTTATGTTTTCACCATTGTTATCATTGCTCTGATTAATGCAATTATTCTTGGTTTCATTAATATCTTTTTTGCCATTATCAAAATTTGTTAGTATTATTCTTATCCTTATCACTACTAGTAGTAGTAGTAGCAGTAGTACCAATGGTAGTAGAAATAGTATTATTTTTGCAATTACTATTATTATAATAACAATCATTATTGTTATCACTTTTATTGTTATTATTCTATTATCATTATTATTATCCTTATTATTATTATTATCATTATTATTATTATTACTATTACTACCATTATTATTGTTGTTATTATTATTATTATTATTACTATTGTCATTATTATTGTTATTGGCGTGATTATTATATCTTATTATTATTACCATCGTCATTATTTTCTATATGATCATTATTATCCTTATCATTTTCATTATCATCAAAATTTTCATTATCATTATAATGTTATTATTAGTATCATCAATGTTGACTTTATTGTTATTATCATTAGTGTTATTACTATGATCATCACCATTATTATTACCATTTTTATTATTATTGTTACTATGATTATTATTATTGATATTATTATTATTATTATTATTATTATTATTATTAATATTATTATTAATATCATTATTATTATTTTTATTATTATCATTAGTTTATCATTATCATTATTTTATTATTATCATCATCATTATTATTATTAGTGTTATTGCTAGTATTACTATTATTATTATTATTATTATCATTATCATTATTATCATCATTATTATTATTAATACTATTGTGTTTATCATTACTGTTATTAGCATTATTATTACTATTATTATTATTACTATTATTATTATTATTATTATCATTATTATCATTGTTATTATTATCATCATTATTGTCATTACCATTAGTATCATTATCATTATTATCGTTATCATTATTATTACTATTATTATTATTATCATCAGCATTATCATTACTATTCTTATTCTTATCATTATTGTCACTACCTTTATTATCATTATCATTGCTATTATTATCATAATTATTAATATTGTTGTTGGTATTACTATTATTTTTATTGTTAATTATGATTATCGTTATCATCTTTATTATCATTGTTATTATCATTATCATTGATGTTGTTACTATAACTGTCATTATCATCATTATCGTAATTATCATGAATACTATTATCATTATCATACTAAGATAAAATGGTAGAACAGTTATAACTATGATATCAATAGCAATAAAGACCAACATATATCCACAATGATAATCATTTTCACATTCCTCGATATGACACAGCAACATCCACCAGCAATATTCCCATGTCCTTGTAACAAAGCGATTTCCACTGCAAGCAAGAAATTAAATCTCTGGGCATGATTCCTTTCTTCTTCTTCTTCTTCTTCTTCTTCACTTCCTCCTCCTCCTTCTTTTCCCTCTTCTCCTTCTTCTTCTTCTTCTTCTTCTTCTTCTTCTTCTTCTTCACTTCCTCCTCCTCCTTCTTTTCCCTCTTCTCCTTCTTCTTCTTCTTCTTCTTCTTCTTCTTCTTCACTTCCTCCTCCTCCTTCTTTTCCCTCTTCTCCTTCTTCTTCTTCTTCTTCTTCTTCTTCACTTCCTCCTCCTCCTTCTTTTCCCTCTTCTCCTTCTTCTTCTTCTTCTTCTTCTTCTTCTTCATCTTCTCCTTCTTCTCTTTCTCCTCTCCCTCCTCCTCTTCTTCCTCTTTCTCCTACTCCTCTCCCTCCACCTTTTTTTTCTCCTCCTCCTCCTCTTCCTCCTCATCCTCTTTCTCCTCTGCCTTGGATCGGGTGTAATCAGAAGGAAACAGAATCGAATACCTTTTAGCGCCGAGGACTTATGCGCCCGAACCCACGTAATGATTTCAGCATCGGTGCTTACATTCCTGCTTGACTTAGCTTGCTAGTTTGCGTCTGCTTGTCAGTGCGTGTGGTGCAACAGGCGCTTTTCGTTAACGTAACTTACAATGCATGAACTATGAATGTATGGAGAAAATAGTGTTATACATAGATATGTACATTTACACACACACACACACACGCACATGTATACATATATACCAATGTACTTACGTACATATATATACATATATATACATCTATATATACATATACATATACATATATATACATATATATATATATATATATATATATATATATATATATATATATATATATATATATATATAATTCAAATCCTATGATAGATACATTGAGGTTTCTAAGTAAGATTCAGTGATGCAGAAACGAAATGCTATAGATTTTTGTCGTGTAATCCAGTCGGTTTAGGAATGCTCACACTGGGTTATGTATCTGGAGTGGCAGAGGTTCAAGTCTGTGCGCGCGCGCGTATGTGTATGTGTATGTGTGTGCACACACACACACACACAAAACACACACACGCACACACACACACCCACGCACACACACACACACACACACACACACACACACACACACACACACACACACACACACACTCACACACACACACACACACTTATATATATATATTATATATATTTATATATATATATGTATATATATAAACCTGTTTTTCTACTGACATCACGGGCTCTGATCCCGGTCGTGAGCCATGAAAATGGGGCAAAACAAAGCAAACCAGCTCTCCCTTTTGTTATTTCGATTTACTTTTGTTTAATCCGGTGTATCAGAACGCCTATTACGAAGGGATGATTGAGCTATTAGACTTTTATTCTACAGCGACGGAGAGCGAAACAGGGAGACAGAAAGGGGGAACGAAAAAGAGGGAATTTTAGAGGGGAAAAAAAAACCCTGAGAAGAACCAAGAGTGAAGAAATCAAGTGGATTTGGATCCGACAAAAAAAGGGTTTGGGATTCCGGATGTGGATTCGAAACCTATTCAAAAAAAAAAAAAAAAATGAGATATGCGTTTCTAACACGAGTAGATTTAGTCGCAGCAAAGGAAATTAGCCTTTCAGCACTCCCGACCGAAAGACGCACGTCGCACATTTCACATTAGACATTTCCTCTGTGTGTGCTTCAACCTGCAAAATATCATTATTACTTCGTCTGATATTTCGGGGTCTCGTGGGGGTTAGGCTTTGCTCAGACTCATAGATCTCGTAGAGCTTCATAATCCAAGGTTGTTGATGTTTGAAGGAGAAAAGAGAGAGTGGAGGGTAGATGGAGGGTGTAGATAAACGATGATATATTTCTTATGTCAAAAATACAGTATGTACCTGTATATGTCTCTCTCTCTCTCTCCCTCTCTCTCTCTCTCTCTCTCTCTCTCTCTCTCTCTCTCTCTCTCTCTCTCTCTCTCTCTCTCTCTCTCTCTCTTTTTCTCTCTTGCTCCTTCCCTCTTTCCTCTCTCTTTTTCTCTCTTTATCTATCTATCTATCTATCTATCTATCTATCTATCAATCTATCTCTGTCTGTCTCTCTATCTCTCTCTGTCTCTCTCTGTCTCTCTCTGTCTATCTGTGTGTGTGTGTGTGTGTGTGTGTGTGTGTGTGTACATATACATATATATACATATATATATATATGTATATATATACATACACACACACACATTTAAATATATATATATATATATATATATATATATATATATATATATTTATAATAGATATACATATACATACATATATATATGCATATATACGTATACATATATTTATACAAATATGTACATGTGTGTGTGTGTGCATGTGTGTGTGTGTGTGTGTGATTGTGTGTGTGTTTGACGAAATATTCCAACTTCTCACGTCCCGGATGTAATATCAGAAACCAGAGAATTTTTCTCAAAACCATAACTAGCAACTTTTCAACTCGATACTATTATGGTTGCCAGGGCTTGTTAGCACGAGAGAAACAACCCCGTAAGGGACGTGTGTGTTTGTTATTAGCTATCGGCACTCAGTTTCTTGAGATCTAGTTTTCTGTTATTTGTATTGATCTTATTTTTTTTAATTTGCTCATGTCAATGACGATTAAATATAATATTTTTCAAAAATTCAACCCCAGTTAGAGAGGAAGAATCAGTGACGACACTTTTAGCTAGACGAAGCCCCCTCATCAGACGATCATATCGTTTGTTGAGGGATCTGATCGGACATTTCATGATTTATTGTTCCTCTGTTGTCGAGCTGGTGTTTCGTTTCATCTTCGCACGTACGTTATTGTATTTTTTTGTTTATTTTCCAAGCTTTTATTGGGGTTCGGGTTGTAGTCGCTACGACCTT
>NC_061825.1:13566217-13571217 GCF_019202785.1 Penaeus chinensis
AACCGCCTCGCCATCACCACCTTCACCAGCATCATAATCACCATCGCCGTCGTCATCGTCATCGCCGTGTTTACACCAGACAAGCCTCGATCCCATTAAAGAAATGTCTGAACGCTTGGATCCTCTTATAATATACAGGAAGCGAGGCCAAGCACCCGATCTCTTTTAAGTTAAGGATTCCAGTGTGACGAGATATTGAGCTGGAAAAAGACTTTCTGTGCATGGACTTTGAACCGCGGTTTCTGATCGTGTGGTGAAGAGTGATGTGTGTGACGGAGAGGAAAGGGATATATATACATCACTCTTTTGTTTTGATCTTTCTTTCTCTTTTTTCTCTATCGGTTCTTTAGTCTTGTGGTCTTCCTTTTCCTTATTCGTCCTACCTCGGAGATAGCCGCGGGAAACGTTTATTTAAGGGGGATTAATGGATAAAGATGAATCGGGTGACACAACTAAATAATTAAAGGAGGAAAAAAATATGACCATAATGTATGTACACACACACACACACACACACACACACACACACACACACACACACACACACACACACACACACACACACACACACACGCACCCATCTATCAGTTTATCCCTCTATATGTCAGTAGCTATCTCTCCCCCTCTATCCCTCTTTCTTTCCCTAACTCGCATCCATCCTCTAGTTAGAGCCACCATCACGTGTTTATGCCGTATGCCATTCCCATCCTCCTGCAGAAGGGCCCGAGACCATATCACTTTCAAATTCGGTAGATTTAAGAAAAAGAGAGTCGTCCTCATTATATAAATATATATATGTGTGTGTGTGTGTGTGTGTGTGTGTGTGTGTATTATATATTATATATATGTTTATTTATCTATATGCACACACACGCACACACACACAGACACACACACACACACACACACACACACACACACACACACACATATATATATATATATATATATATATATATGTATGTATATATATGTATATATATGTGTGTATATATGTGTGTTAGTGAATGTGTGTGTATCTCTCTCTCTCTCTCTCTCTCTCTCTCTCTCTATATATATATATATATATATATATATATATGTGTGTGTGTGTGTGTGTGTGTGTGTGTGTGTACATATAAATAAATAAATATATTTATATATATACACATATATAAAGAGAGAGATATATATACACACATATTCACTCACACACATATATACATATATATATATATATATGTGTGTGTGTGTGTGTGTGTGTGTGTGTGCGCGTGTGTTTGTGTGTGTTTATTTATATATATATATATATATATAAAGGAAAGCAGCCACAAATAAAAATGAAAATAAATCGCAACGTTTCGAAGTCTCTCCGAGTTCCTCATCAGACGAATAAAAAAAAAATATATATATATATATATATATGTGTGTGTGTGTGTGTGTGTGTGTGCATGTACATATGTATGAATATATACATATATATGTATATGTATATATATGTGTATATTCATCCAGTTCTGTTAATTATTCGTCTGATAAGGAAATCGTGAAGAGTTCCGAACGTTACGGTTCATTTTCATTTTTATTTGTGGCTGCTTTCCTTTATATATATATAAACACACACACACACACACACACACACACACACACACGTGCATACACATGTACCTATAGCATACGCACATGCTTTACACTCACCCCAAGCAGCAGCCGTGGGCCATTTGGAAGGCCGCGACCCGCCGGCCGCACGGAGGCAGCTCGGACCCCGAGGCACAGCTGAGTCACAATAGCAAACGAAACAGTATTTCGTGACTTTGCGAGTCAGACAAAACCCCCCATAAGAATTTGGTTTATCGATTGAGTTTGGTTTTCTCGAAATGTTATGATTTATTGCTTCTGTCTATCTGTCTAATTTATCTATAGCTATAAGTCTCTCTTTATCTATATGTATTTGTTTATCTGTCTATATCTACTTCTGTCTCTCAATATATAGATATCTATAGATATCTATAGATATCTATGGAAATCTTTCTAACTATCTATATATCTATATACATACATACATACATACATACATACATACATACATACATACATACATACATACATACATACATACACACACACGAACACACACACATATATATAGATACACACACACACACACACACACACACACGTGTGTGTGTGTGTGTATGTGTGTGTGTGTGTATGTGTGTGTGTGTGTGTGTGTGTGTGTGTGTGTGTGTGTGTGTGTGTGTGTGTGTGTGTGTATGTGCGTCATATATGCAAGCAGAAAAGGAAAGTCTATAAAACAACAACGAAAGAAATGTTTGTGTTGTATATGACTCTCCACTCCATGCAGGTCAAGTAAACATACCCATAAAATATGCTAATAAAAACCTATTTCCCTTTAACATAAAAAATCCACAAGAATAAGATGAACCTCGACTGGGGAAAAAAAGTGAAAAATAAGTTGACAACCGCAAAGCGTCTCATAAAATGAAATACGAAACACGTAAAACAATCGGGCCACCATATGACACTCGAGATTTCCTGTCACATATTACGTGTATGATGGACAGCGGACCGCATGATTTGATCTAATTTCGAAGGTGAAAAAGGTGGATCCAGGTCGAGGGGAGTTAGGAGAAGGGGGGGGAAGGGGGAAAGGGGGGGATTGGAATGAGGAAGTGAGGGGAAAAGGGGAAAAAAGGATTGGGATAAGGATAGTAGAAGAAGGAGAATTGGAGTAAAGGGGAAAAGAAGGAATTGAAGCGAAGGGGAAAAGGGGAGAGGAGGAGGGAATTGGAGCGAAGGGGAAAAGGGAAAAGGGGGGAATAGAAGCGACGGAGGAAAGCAAGTGAAGAAGTGAGGGGAGAAGAGGAAAAGGGAGGATTGGGATAAGGATAGTAGAAGAAGGAGAATTGGAGTAAAGGAGAAAAGAAGGAATTGAAGCGAAGGGGAAAAGGGGAGAGGGGGAGGGAATAGGAGCGAAGGGGAAAAGGGAAAATGGGGGGATAGAAGCGAAGGAGGAAAGCAAGTGAAGAAGTGAGGGGAAAGAAAGAGGGGGGGGATGGAGTGGGGAGGTAAAGATAAAAGGGGAAAACGGGTGACCGGAATGAGACCGAGAGGGAAAAATGGAAAAGGGGAATTGGAATTTAGAAGTGAGGGGAAACGGAGGATTGGAATGTGAGAAAGTGAGGGGAATAAGGAAACGTGGTGATAGGAGTGAGAGGGAAAGGGAAGGAAAGGTTGAATGAGAAAATGAGGGGAAAGAGGGGAAAATGGATTAGGAAGAGGAAATTAGAAGGAAGGAAAAGGAAGAAGGAATGATAGATGGAGATAGGGAGAGGATGAGAAGGAAGGAATAAGGGATTGGATGTGAAACAATTTTTTTACAGAACGATTTAGCTTTCATCATCAGAAAAAAATCAACACGCTAAATACTCCCAAACTCATAGGTAAAAATGTCAAATCTACTTTAGATAATGTGCTAAACGAAAGGGGAAAAACTGCAAAATGAGGTGTTTTTAGCTTCTTAACAATTTCCTCTAGACTGTGTAATGAACCGCATATTACAAATCTGTATATATATATTCTCGTTGTGGATATACGCCCACGGGATCATAATTTTCCTCAATTTTCCTCAATTTCACGAGGCTTAACGAGTAGCTTAATACTTAATTTCGTATATTCTTTATATGCCCGTGTCTGGGTAAATCTGCTTGAGTTTACAGATTGGTTTTGCGACTTTATATATATATATTTTTTTTTTTTTCTTTTTTCTTTTTTTTTTTTTTTACTTATTTCAATAAGCACTGAAATGTAGTAGCGAATTATATATATAAAAAAAAAAAACAATCTGTGTGCAATGTTAACTTATCTCATTGTGAAGATTATAGGTGATAGCATGTAATTTAGTTTTTCGTTATTTTAATGGCAATGATTTAAATACAAACATCCTAAGCGCTGAAAGTGAAAGGAATTGTGTGTCACAGCACAGTGAACACAGGCTGGGAAAGGATGCGTCGTATCCTTGCTGATTAGGATGCACCTTGTGGCAGGGGGCGGGGGGGCGGGGGATTCTGGACGAGTTAAGACAGCCTCAAGGCAAGGGCGTCTCCCTCCCTGTTCCCTACGAGACTCCGGCGACACTCACCATCTCTGGCACCTCCTGGATGCCTTCCTGGATGCCCTGCTGGAAGCCCTGCTGGAGGCCCTGCTGGAGGCCCTGCTGGAGGCCCTGCTGGCCCTGTGCCTCGAGCGGCGCCACATCGCTGTTGCGCACGACGGGCCGCACCGCCTCCAGGTACTGCGGGCGAGGCGGGCCGCGGCCGGGCGCGCGGACGGCGACGCCGGAGGGGGCCGCCGCGGCAGGGGGCGGGGAGAGCAGCAGCAGAAGGGGCAGCAGAAGCAGAACCTGAGAACCCGCCAGGCTGGGTGGTGTTCCTGGCCGCCCGCACATGGTTGACTCGAGATGTACACTGTGCTGGTCGCCGCGACCTCGTCTAGTATTGTAGGCTCGCACGCCACGCCCACTCGCATGTGGCCACGCCCCCCGCGCCGACGACGCCGCCCGCATGACGCTGTGCGCAACAGGTGGTACGTGAGGAGGGGGAGGGGGAGGGACCCTTTTTCTCGTGTCCTGTCATTATCGTTCCTTTTTTCCCTTTTCTCTCCTTTCCTTCTCTTGCTTCTTCTCCAATTCCCTTTTGTTTACATACTCTCCCGAGTTTATTTGTTTTCCTTAACCTTTCTTAAGCCTTTATCTCTCCATCTAGATTTCCTTCATTGAATAATGGGAAATAACTGAGGGTATTCAAAACAATAATGACCATGAAATTAAGTTCCACAACTTGAATTAAACAAACTATTTTTCACACATTTATTTATATACAGCTACGTGTTTTTTCCAGCACATTTCAAAACCACGGAGATTAATCACTGTGAAATTTAATATCATTAACCGCGACTGTTTTAAAAAGAAAAAAAAAAAATGTTTAATGTATAATTCCAAT
>NC_061825.1:13588717-13591217 GCF_019202785.1 Penaeus chinensis
GAGTGCATTTTGTCCATTTCTCTCTCTTTCATTTTACATATTTAATCGTGTCAATAATTAATCTGAATTGGAGACATAACTAGAGCATTAAAATGTCAAATTCAAAGGTTCTATTTGTATTTAGAACTGTCGATTTGATGGGTCTGATGAGTGAAAGGGACTCGAATTAGCTAAATGAAGGTCAAGTTTTCCAGGAGAACTGAGGTTATTGCCTTCAACAAATCCACTCTCAAAAATGGTACTGATTAGGATACAAAGAAACATTGTAAAACCAAGATAAATAAAACCCTATGGTAATTACTGATAAGTAAATTTAAGCTTGATATGTGTAATGGCAAGATGAACAATCAGAAAATCATTGCAAGTATAAATATGATGGATCACAGAGAGTTAAGAATATGAATACAGATAAGGAGAATGGTAAACAAAGATATGAAGAAGAAAATATATATTTTTGTTTATTTTTCCATATTCTAAACAAAATCGATAGTTAGGGTAGATTTGTTGGTTAATGTTACCGAGAGCGACGCACAGATAGATAGGGAAATAGACATCACCATCTTATAGTGCATAAAGGGGGATACAAGGCCTTGCCCCCCCCTTGTCTAGGGAACAAATAGAAGGTAGAAAAGGATAAGATCGGACTTTTGGGTTCGCATGATACCCCAATGCTTAGGGATGGGCAAATACGTAGCGTAGCTCTCGTAATAAATACCGGTTAGTTTTATATAATCTACTGTGTAATCTGCAGACGTGAAAAGACATAGGGACATTTAAAGCACGTATGACGATTTCATGTTTGTTCATTTAGCACTGAGTACCTGTTTGTCTTTGGTATATGAAAGAGAGAGACGCAGAGAAATTTAGTAAATAAAAAAGGGTTCCCACGAAGATAAATCAGGAATGTATTTTAAGAATATAATCTATATTTACAATAACAAGTTAGATAAATAAATTTGTAAAGAGAAACAATAAGGTGGTTTACCTTAAATACGATGTTAAATATATTTTTTTTTCTTTGTAGTTTTAAAGTTGCGTCATGCAGTGAATTAAGATAAATACTAGACTACATGTACATATTTGTTTGAAAGAGCTTTAAGGGAGCATGAAAGTAAAATTAATTCACGAAATCCTTATCTCTCTCTATATACTGTATATACATGTAAATCCGCGCGAGTGCACACACAAATCCCCGCATGCGAGGTTAATGCCTAGTCCTTGTGATTTAAAGCTCAGATCTCGGATTACAAAAAAGAAGCGCTACATACGTCATGCTC
This sequence comes from Penaeus chinensis, assembly GCF_019202785.1. Taxonomy (NCBI): domain Eukaryota; kingdom Metazoa; phylum Arthropoda; class Malacostraca; order Decapoda; family Penaeidae; genus Penaeus; species Penaeus chinensis. The sequence continues at coordinate 13,589,995 of NC_061825.1, forward strand.
ACACACATTGCATATGTTGGGTAAGTCAAACGTAGATACGATAGTGGGTGAGTCTACCGTAGATATGATTGTGAGTTGAAAACCACCAACAATGATTATTTATGAAACTACTCCCCTAGGGAGGGATCATTGGTCAGCCACCCCAGTATAAAGACCCATATATGCATGATATCAACAAGTAGTTCGTCAAACGCTACATCGGCGATGGCAGCATTATGGTTGCATATATGTATATACATATATACATATATATAGAGAGAGAGAATTGTGTGTGTGTGTGTATGTATACATATACATATACATATACATATATGCGCGCGCACGTGTGTGTGTGTGTGTGTGTGTGTGTGTGTGCACGCGCGCGTTCGCACCCATCACCACAGCCTCAACAATACATACATTTAATGAAAATTCATATTTAAATATGTTATAAGGTCTCTTTGTTCCAAACGTCTTTATTCAGCTTTTAACCTTGTATTTTGATTCACTTCTACAGAAAACATTTTAAAAAGAAAACCTGTTTCCTTAAATCAGATTTTTCAGATCGAGGGTCAGATGAGATTTTCATAGGTAGGCAGAATGACTGTATATAATTATATATGAATGATGGTTGTAGCATCAAATTTACTGTACCTGAACATGAAATGTTCGAATTTGACGAAAGCCTATATGAGAAACTAGTAAATATAATAAATAATCATTATTATATGCTGTTATATCAGAGGTTCGGGAATTGAGTCTGAATGTTTTAAGACGGCATGGACGAAGACAGCATGTTTATGGCTGATACCGACACAGGTATGAGAGAACTACTCTTAATACCATTTGTTTAATACCTAGTCCTTGTCATTTGTTCAGATCTCAGATTACAAAAAATAAGCGCTATATACGTGCATACCCAGATGTGTATACTCTTGCCAATGCAACAGTCCAACGGACACTGGCGTTTTCCAGATTTGATTGTATTGCGAGGTAAGGAGGAAAGCCGAGGCTGGGGTTTCGAGAGTCAGACTGCAATGTTAACTCTCACCTAAACGGTGGTCGCAAGCAGTGGGGAAGTATGTGGAGTAAAATAGTATTTCTTTAGCGAGCTCGGTCTCAATTGTGTAACTGCTTCCAGCCTTTTTGTTAGGAAAGGACGTCTACAGCGAAGGCGTAATCAGCTGCCAGTGCTCGTTTAATAGGCAGGGGAACCTTAGATGTTCTTTACGTGGATGTGAGCA